>NW_016803023.1:665981-669227 GCF_001698545.2 Rhinopithecus bieti | reverse complement strand
GCTGTTTTAATTATGAACAAATTATATTAAAGGTTTTTGTTTTATTGTTCTATGTTATTTGTTGAAGTTTCAGGTTGGTATGCCTCCTAGAAGATAATACTTTTATTATAATATAGATTTGTCCTGTCACCTTGAAAAGATCTAGTATTTATTTTTATTATTTTTATCATTAGCTTAATCAGGCTTACTTTTTGAACATACTTATGTTCCTTTATTTTTTATTAAAAGTGTTTTATCTTTTCTTCAAGATATAAATAATACAACCAATACACAATCGCCCACCACTCAGCTTAAAGTAAAAACAAAAAAGTTATCAATAAAGCCAAAGCTATTTATAGATTATATGTGAAGAAACTATATTTTCCCATTCTGCCATGTATACTTTTAACTTTCTTTTATTGTCTGCTAATGTCCTATTTATCAACAATTTCCTTTATAAATTATACTTTTCAAGTTCTGCTTAAAATCTACTTCCCTACTTTTTTCATAAATATATATACATTTTTTAAAAAATTATACATAGTTATGCAAATCTATTACAATTAATTTTGGTTTGTTAACTATATTAATCTGATTATTTTTTCCTCATGGAAAACTGACTCAATATTATTCATTAATCAATGATAGATCTTTCATACTTAATATTTCTACCTATGCATGTGTCTGCTTCACAGCTTTTATCTTTACAATTATTTGCTTAATATCTTTAAAATGATTTGCTTAATACTTTTATAGCTACAGCAGTATTCATTTGATTATTCTTTCTTGGTACATCCCCTTTTTTTCATTGTTAACATTTCTATATCCTTACATTGGATTTCCGCTCCTAAATGGCAATGACTGTATTTTGAGCCATGGACTTAGTATTTTGCTTGGTGTCCAATATGACATCATCTTTTAACTAGTAAGTTACATAATTTAGCTCAAATGGCATTACTTACATGGTTGAAATTATTTCTCATATCTCTTTAGAAAGCTCTTTACTCATGTTAGATTCAATCTTTATTAGTCTACAATACTTTCTAACACATTGAGTTTATTTTTTAACATTTTATAGAATTTATTACAGAAAATAAAATATTTATTTTAAACTTCTCAGTACAAAATTTTCAAATGTATACAAATGTATAGTGAAAATTTATTTAATCCTCATCTACCCATCATCAAACTTCATCAGTTACTAACAATTTGGTAATCCTTCCTGCCCTCACCACCAGTAATTTTATCAGCTTTTGTATATTTTGCTGGAAGTTTATTTAAAATCCAAGAAATTATACAATTTTGTCCATAAATAGTCCATAATGCAATTCTACTGAAAGGCCTTTCATTTTTTCATAACCATATTGTCATGTTAATACTTAACAAAATTTGCAATACTTAATGACACTCACAAGATACTTTTACAGTTGTTTTGTTTGAGTGACGGGGCAAACAGAGTCCATATATTGCATTTGATCCTCATATTACTTTTTTCCTTTCTCTTCCTTTTAAAATGTTGATTTGTCAAGAAATCAAGTCATATTTCCTATAGAAAGTCCCTTGACTGCCTCCTGTGGAATTCTCTCACTTTAGTATCTAAACTTTTCATTTTGTGTTTATTTTCTACTCAATTTTAGTTCTACTGCCAGGATTTATTTTATTTTTTTTAATGGAGGCTTTCTGTCAATTTGTTAGGGAGATGTTTGAGGTAATTAAAGCCTCTAGAGCAGCATTGTCCAACAGGAATATATGAGTCATATTAGCAGTCTTAAATTTTCTACTAACCATATTACAAAACCAAAATAAGTGAAATTAATTTTAACAATAGATTTTGTGTCATCCTCCATATCATAAATAATAACATTTTGGTTTATAATCAAATAAAACTGTTGGGATATATTCCATTATTTATGAGGTGGGAGGGATGGTTACTGAGGCTCCAAAACATGCTGTGTATTTTATTCTTTCAGGTCGTTGAATGTATTGCAATCTAGACTAACTTAATAGCCATATGTGGCTACTGGCTACTATAATTGACAGCACAGCTCTGCTGGGATTAAACACTCTAGTGCCATCTGACCTTCATTCTGACAGTTAGTAGAGCTTGGTAAATGTGCTTAAGCTCACTTCCACAAATTATAGCCTGTAGAGTCTTTTTTCTGCTTTTCTTAATTTCCTCAATGCATGGGGGGATATTTCCTGGTATTATCTACATTTGAGACTTTTGAAACTAAGTCTCTTTTCTCCTCTCTGCCTTCTTTGTACAGCTGTTAAACCCATGAAAGTTCTATAAGAATACTGCTGTTGTGTGGTTGGCACCATGAATTTGTGTTCTGGGCATTCAGGGGATAAGTTGTAACCAAGTTTTATTGAAGATGTTGCTTGTGTATTTTCTTTGCAGATTTTATGTTAGGGTTTTAAAACCAGAATCATGGTTTTGCCCCATTCAGAAGCCTGCCTCATAGATTTACCTACATTTTCTGCCAATTCATTTATTTACAATATCAAACACGCTTTCTAGGATAACTTTTATGCCCAATAAACTTATACTTTCATTTATTTATTTGGAGATGGAGTCTGACTCTCTCACCCAGGCTGGAGTGCAGTGGGCCAATCCCGGCTCACTGGAAACTCTGCCTCCAGGTTCAAACAAATCTCTAGCCTCAGCCTCCTAAATAGCTGGGATTACAGGTATGAACCCCATGCCTGGCTCATTTTGTATTTTGGTAGAGATTGGGTTTCACCATGTTGGCCAGGCTAGTCCCAAACTCCTGACCTCAAGTGGTCCTCCCAACTTAGCCTCACAAATTGCTGGGATTACAGGCATGAGCCCCTGCAACTCCCCAATAAATTTATACTTTAAAAGTTGCTTCTGTGAGCGTGAGTTGGTATGAACTTAATTTTTTATTATAAGTTCTATTGTCTTCTTTTGTCTTTGTTCATCACATTTTGACATTTTAAATAATGTCTTTGTTTATTTTATGTTGTTTTTTTCATTTTATTTTATATTTTAATTATTTTATTTTATTTTTTAGAGATGAGATCTCACTATATTACCCAAGCTCTAGAATTCCTGGGCTCAAGTGACCCTCCCCACCTTGGCCTCCTAAAGTGCTGGAATTATAGGAATGAGCAACCGTACCCAACCATCTTTTCTATTAAATATATCTTTTTGTAATTCTTTTAAAGTTTATTGGAAATAATGAAACCCAAATCTTATTTTTTTTCTCAATTTTCCTGGGCATTTAGTTATTAATTAGGAAAATG
>NW_016803023.1:653020-663426 GCF_001698545.2 Rhinopithecus bieti | reverse complement strand
TTGCTATTTTATATGTCAACTCTTCTTATAACAATAACTTTTTGAAAAACCAAATGCTCAATTGTTGAATTGGGTCCAAGCAATGATGAAGCTAATAGATTTAAAGTGAAATTATAGTCATATACAATTGCCCCTGTTAAATTAACATAATATCCATTTAGAAACATCTTGTAGTTTACCTCGTGTGATCATCTCATTTATCACAACCACAAGTTAATTGAAGAACCAGGACTAGAATGTAAGTGTCTTGACATATATAAGCAATGTGGAATAAAGGTTTAATAAACATTTTAAAATATATATTTCTCAGACATATGCTATAAGGTTATTTCCATTAAGCAATATGGAATGTACTCATGTAGAACAATTTTCTTATCTTATACCTGAATCGTGTCACCTACAATTTTAACAGATAGGTAATTTATTATTGATCAAGATAAAATACAAGTTTAGCTGTATATTTTGAAACATATATGTTTAGAAATATTTTATAAGCTAATGTATTTTATTACCAAATGTATATTTTCTATAATTCATGTATGTTCCCAGTCAGTTAATTTACCTGAACTACTAATGCACCAGCATTACAAACATAGTACTTTTCCAAGTTCTGTTTTTAAATTATTCTTTAGAAATAATTTGAAGATCAGTCAGGAGTGGAAATAATTGGTGGATGCTAAATACTGTCTTTGGAAAGAAAGACGTATACTATAGCAACCACACAGAGTAACAGCTAAATAAAAAGGAAGTTTTCACAGTTATATGCTGGACTATCGTCCAACAAGACGGGAATTGTGATATCCTTTCTGTTGATATTCTCCCTTCATTTCTGAGCACATTTGTTTTGTTCTTTCATGATAATGGTTATGGATAGTATTAGGACAACAGAACCTATGTTAACTCCTTCCAGTTTGTACCTTTAAAGTATTTGTGACATTGCAATCAGTTTCCAGAAAAATTTAAGAATTTAAAGACATATATAAAATCTCCAAAACTTTTTTTTTTTTGCTTTTGGAACATATATAAATAAATATCTCGTTTTTTACAAACTGGCACACAATATAATAAATCTACTAAACTGTTTCTTAACTGTCTTTATAAAACACTATATAAATGCAGAGCTTTCTGACAAAGATCAAATACATGTATAGATAATAAAAAACAGAATAAGGAAAAAAACAGAATAAGGGCCATCGTTCTTCCATGAATAAATTTTAAAATGTCTTTATTTTTATAATATTTATAGTATGCAAATAATGTGAATATATTTATCTAGGTTTGAATATAATATATTTACTTTTCTTAAAGAGTATCACTGTAAAAGGGAATAAACATTCAATGTAAGTTACTAGATGTACAGTGTGATCCTTACTTTTAGTTTTACAGGAAGAGAATACTGAACTTTTAAATTTTGGAATAAATTTTGTCCATTATCCTTTGATACTGAAGAATCAGTTAACGTATCTTTCCTGAGTTTATTTATAGAAGCTCTCTAATGTCTATTTCTAAATTTACTTTCCTAACACTTAAGCTTGCCAGTTTGGTTTCCATCACTTTTTAGGCTCTTATGCAAGATTATTCAGTAAGTACATTTTCCCCTTTCAATTAGTGCCTGATTCTAAACACTAGAGTATTTTTTGTTGTTGTGTGAGACTGAGATAAAATTAATTTCGCTGTAATTTTAGGTTCTGAGTTTGTAAATAAACTCTTATTTTCAAAGACCTATAGGGTTCCATCCTATTAAAACAAATAAGTAGATATTTAAATACATAAATATATAAATAAGAACAGGGAGAAGAAGACGCCCTGATTGAGTTATGTTTAAGGAAGCACCACAGCAGAGCTCTGAGTTAGACACGTAGGATCTGTTGACTACCACTTACAGTCCTGGAAAACTGGGGCAGCACACTTAATTGATTATTTATTTAATTTTCTTGTATATACAAATTATTGTTGAAAGGAAGTGCTATAAAATAATGAACAATTCTAATTAAAATACCTAGCACTGTGTTTGACAAATGTAGTCACTTGAACATATTTGTTGCTGTTATTGTTTTGTCATTGCTACCATTTTGATAGCTTTGTTAAAATATTTCTGACAATTGCCAGACTTTTCTTGACTTATCTTACAAAAAAGCAAATACTCAGAAAAATCTTTTGAAGGCATATCTTGAAAGAAGATGCCATAAACTAATCCAATCTATTTTGACAAAATATATTTTGTATTCAACAAAAGTGAAAATGAAGGTATTCCAATTACTGAGTTCACTGTTCTTCTGACACTTCAAAAAATGCTTTATAAAGTATCAGCTGGTATTTTTTTTTAAATAAAACTTCTAATCTTCAGTCCTTTTCAATCCCCATTATAGATTGTTAAAAGGATTGCCTGAAGAGACTTAAAAATCTATATTAAATCTAGAAATATTAAATATATAATATCTATATTAATGCACAAGTTCCTACAGCAAAAAGCAAAGTGATTATAAAAAAATTAGCTGGAAACATTATTTAGACAGTTTTCCTACGTTATCAGTGGGCATGAACATATGCTGATTTTTCCAAGAATATTTTTCGATATGAGTCTGTCATCCTCTTTTAGTAACCTGCTTGGAGGGAAGATCAGAAAGCACAACAGAAAGACTTGAATGTAGTTACAACTCAGAAAAAAGCCCTGGCTCTTGTGCTTCCTATTTGATTCTGTAAACCCAATAAGGGACTTTAAAAAACATAATGACTTATGGGATCAGACTGCAAGGAAATTAATTAAATAAAATTCATATTTCTTTTTGATTAAGTGCATGCCTTGTTCCTTTCCTAGCACCTCCCCAAAACAGAAAAGCCCAGAGAAACTTTGTCTAAATTAAACTCAATAAAAGCAGAATCCTAATACAAATATACCCGAGGTTGAATTGCTAGGTTCCTTGTTTCTTGTTGAGACAACTTATATATCATCAGAGGTTTAGATCGTTGACCAGAATACCCCTGGCAAAATGTGAGAGGCAATAACAATCTACATGGTGAGATAACACAAGGAAGCTTAGTTTAATCACCAGCAAGCACAGCCAGCCATTCTTTGAGTAATAAGTATCTTTCTCTCAAGATTTAACATGGAGAGTAAAATCTAATTACATTTTCATCCTTAACTATATTTCTATTTCCTATCTACACTAAAGACTGCTGCTTTCGGCTCTCTAAATTTTGGTCACATTGGTTTCAAACACTATAGATTTTTTTTCTGCAATATTCACTCATAATCTTTCATTCTATTTGAAGTTAAATTTAGATTCCATGAACATTATACTATGCATTTTATTATTCAAAGCACCTGTGTGCCCACATATGCAGGTAAGTGTATCCATGTGTGGTTCCATTTGTGTGTGGATATTCGTGTTCTCTGTAGTAATGTCTGTTTAATTTATAATTAAAGAATAATACAATCGCTACATATGCACATAGCTCAGATAGAACAACAGGGAAGGAGAAGAAGATGGTACATTGATTATCGGTCTAAAAGTCTAATGTTTGGCAGTGTCACTGACAGAAAGGAAAAGGTGGCAGAGGCAGTTTTTATAAGAGGCCTAGGTGTCTAACACTGTGATTGCTAAGGCTGAATTGACTAGAATATTGCCAAGTGAAGGATGTTTCCCCTCAGTTTCCCTTATGTCCATGTTATGTTAACTTACTCTTCTTTTTTTAAATGTATTCATATAACTTAGGTTCTATACTCAGAAACTAGATAGCTGCTATTTAATATCCAACCACCATTTGATTGGATCACTTCTATAGGTTATCAAAACAATTGTATTATTCTATTGCAATGTAGTAAACATTTGGCTGCTAAAATTATTAGAGTTTTAAAGTTATTAGAATTTTTTATTTTAAAAAGCCAACACTCCTCTTCTGTAACTTATATTAAAGTTTAAAGTCCAATCATTAATATATAATGAAAAAGCAATAGCCTTTTTGAAAATTATTTATTGAAATGTGAATTATTCGCTTTCCATTCTCAGTGGAAATAGATGATTTCTTATTATATGATACTTTATATTATTGATATGATATTTTATATTCCCTTTACATGGAAAAGGTAAAGAGAATACAAAAATTCTTTTAGCTAAATAGCTCTAGTTCTTTATACATCTTAGTTTGTTAGATGCACTGGACATTCTCCACTTAGCCAGTCAGATCTACTCTTCACTCTTCCACCTTACTCCATGCCCTGGGAAGCTTATCTTTAGGAAATACACCAACTAAATTCCCTTGCCTTCTGGCTTCTAGTTGGTGTGACTGATGGGAGGTACCAGCAGTGGGTTAGTGGTTAATAAACAGTACAAATTGAGGTATTTATAAGGCTGGATTTCTCACTGCCTAGCTGTGAGGTGACCACAGTGGAAATCTCTCAAAGGGTCAGGCAGCCCTCTCCTATAGCTATATAGGTGTTATTCCTATCGAGGTATTACAGAGTTCTCCTGAAACTTTTCCCCTTGTCCCTTTACACAGGTAGTAACAGCTTTCCACTAAAATCATAGTTAGGATGCCTTACCATCTTTTATTGGTTTTTGTAAACCCTGACAACACACTTTTTTTTTTTTTTTTTAAATGAAATCCCAATATTAATCTTCTTTGGATCACCCCTTTTGAATGTATCCTGGATTTCTTTCCAGGGACCTGATGGATAATTAGGTTGAATTCACTATTTTATTTTTATCTCTAAAATTTTCACTCCAAGACACTTTTTAACAAAAACTTAGGCAGTGGGCTGATTTTAAAGCATTTGATTTTTCCATTTGAGATTCTCAGCTGAGGGCTTCCCACTGGAGATGTCTGAACCCCTTTTTCTATTAGGATTCAGGTTATAGTAGGGGCAAAGGAGAGCAGTGGAAACCAAATAGGAACTCTAAGACTGATAAACAAGTTTAGGCAAATACAGCTTTTTGTCATTCTTTCATGACTTAAAAGACAAAAGCATTTAATGTTATCATCCTCATCATTAAATGTGGCTCACACCAGTTAGAATGGCAATCATTAAAAAGTCAGGAAAAAACAGATGCTGGAGAAGATGTGGAGAAATAGGAATGCTTTTACATTGTTGGTGGGAGTGTAAATTAGTTCAACCATTATGGAAGACAGTTTGACAATTCCTCAATGATCTAGAACTAGAAATACCATTTGACCCAGCAATCCCATTACTGGGTATGTACCCAAAGGATTATAAATCACTCTACCATGAAGACGCATGCACACGTATGTTTACTGAGGCACTATTCACAATAGCAAAGACTTGGAACCAACCCAAATGCCCATCAATGTTAGACTGGACAAAGAAAATGTGACACATATATACCATGGAATAATATGCAGCCATAAACAAGAATGATTTCATGTCCTTTGCAGGGACATGGATGAAACTGGAAACCATCATTCTCAGCAAACTAACACAGGAACAGGAAACCAAACACCACATGTTCTCACTCACAAGTGGGAGTTGAACAATGAGAACATATGGGTACAGGGAGCGGAACATCACACACCAGGACCTGTCAGGGGATGGGGATGAGGGGAGGGATAGCATTAGGAGAAATACCTAATGTAGATGATGGGTTGATGGGTGCAGCAAACCACTATGGCACATGTGTACCTATGTTACAAACCTTCACGTTTTGCATATGTAACTCAGAACTTAAAGTATAATTTAAAAAATAAATAAATAAATAAATAGAAGTGTTTAACAGACCATGACACTCTCCCTTCCCATTTCTTTAAGACTAGTTTTCCTTCTCATTGATAAGTTTTCAGCATTTCATCCCCAATCCCCTAACAGTTTGCAATGGCACTAACAAAAGTTTGAATTTAACAGTAATTTTATTGCTTACAGATGTAGATCATTTTCTCATCTAAAGACGTGTAAAACCCCTGGGTCAGGAATCACAAATTAAGAAAGAAAAAAAAAATACTGAGGACCAGCTATTAATATATAAGTTAGACAGACAAAATATATAAGTAATAAGTCAGGAAAAGGATTTAGTTTTCTCTTGAAGTTCAGGGAAACAAACCCAAGTGTGCATCAGCCAAAATAAAAAACAAATACATGAAAGCTGAGGGAGAGTTTTAAAATCCAGAATGATCAGTTTAAAGTACAGCATATTCACATAGGCTTGTTACACAAAATCAATTATTATTATCATTATTATCGTTATCATTATTTTGCCCACAATTAAGCCTAACAATCACATAAGTGACATTATAGTGTGGTTCTTTTAATTCAATCATTTACAGAGATCTCTACCATAAGAATGTCAAACTGATTAAACCCAAACCAGGGCAAACCAGTACTTTCAGCTGCAGATAATGTAGAAAATCAAGGACATGTACCAGTGTAATGACTGTATTCTGGTTCTAATATATTTAAGCTGACTTCAGCCAATACTGAATTTTACATGTACAAGCTACATTAGTGATTTAAGTTCTACCCTACAATTCTATTAATTTTATGTTGAGATTTTAGGAATGACTTAATGCAAATGTCCAGAATAAACTGACATTTAAACCTTGTTTTGCTGGTTTGAGTCATCTTTGTAACCCTAAGAAAAGCTGTCAGTATTTGAACAAGAGTTAAAGCATTAAGGAGGAAATGTCTGAATTAGAGCTTAGTTGTGAAGAATGAAATGAGCTTAAAGAAAGTCTCTATTGCTTTTGTTACTTTAATCTCTATATAAAAGCTAACATCTTAAAAGTAAATCTATGGAGAATTATCTTGCAAAACATGTTTATTTATGTAAATTGGAAAATGAGTGAAATATTTGCAGGTTTCACGGGAAGTAAATATGTCTCTAGGCATAAAAAACATTAACATCTTTACTGTTTTTTAAATAATATCTGTCAATCAAAACTTATAAGTTAAAAAAGAAGAAGAAAAGCCTGCAATGCCAAACAGATTAGACACAGTGGGCTAAGAAAAGGAAGATGGATAGAATTGTTCACGGGGCAGATACTCTTCCCCTTTCTCACTAAGAATAAGCAGAGCCGCATTTGTGGAAACTTAACTAAGCAGAAACCTGCAGTGTCTGCTCAGTGCTGCTGACCTGCCAGCTGGAAAGAGCACTGAGTTTAAAGGGTTTAAGCTCTCAAAGAAGCCAAGACTTGGCTGATCATCTTGGGCTCAGCATATTGTGAGGCATATGAACACTCTCTTCAAAACTGGCAGAGAAAAGGAAGGAAAATTGAAAATCTAAACACAGTAACCAGTTAAAATTCAGACAATTGTAAGGGTTATGTTTTCTGTGAAGCACTTGGTTATACCCAACACTGATAAATAAGGAAAATAAATGGATTTTCTTTCTGAAGGGAAGAAGAGCAGTATTCCTTTCAATTGCTGCAACTTTTAAGTGTACTGAATTAAAAAACACTATTTGTATCATTTTCCATTTGTTTCATTTTCCGAAATGTGATCTAGTTCTTTTATCTATCCCTAGAAATTTATTTATATTATTTATTAACATGTTTTATTATTAATTTTAACAAAAGTAAGTACGTTTAAATTCATTTTAATAGGATATTCACTATTATAATGAATAAATTTCAAAGGCATGATTTTCAAAAGGAATATGTGGAATAGCCCAAAAGTTACAATGGCATATTCATTATGCTTACATTTTAAAAGAAAAAAATAATTGGCTTAGCTCCAGTAGAGCTAAAACGATATTAATTTCTATTGTACTTTGTTTTTTTTTTTAACATTTCTGTTTGTGCTATATATGACATATAAAGATAACAACACCCCTCACTCCTGGGACTGTAAAACCATGTTGCCAACAACATTCTAAACTGACATACTTCTGATTTATTGCATCAATACTGAAAACATTACGAAAGATAGTCAAAGTTCACCACTCCTGGGCACATCACAGGCCATGGGCCTGAAGAGAAGATGCTTCCCACGCATCTGCAATCAGCATTTTACTGATGTCACTTGACATTGCTGAGCTAGAGTTTGAGATTGAATACTTACCAGTTATATTACTGACAAGTATTTGAGTTGTATATTTAGCCAAGTTGTAATAAATAGTTCTTTGCATTATATTTCAATTGACATTTCTTTTCGTTTTATTTTATTTATTTATTTATTTTATTTTATTTTTTTTTTTGAGACAGAGTCTTGCTCTGACCCCAGGCTGAGTGTAGTGGCACGATCTCGGCTCACTGCAAACTCCACTTCCCAGGTTCAAGCGATTCTCTTGCCTCAGTATCCCGAATATCTGGGACTACAGGTGCGCACCACCACGCCCAGCTAATTTTGTATTTTATATAGACGGGGTTTCATCATGTTAGCCAGGATGGTCTCGAGCTCTTGACATCATGATCCGCCCGCTTCACCCTCCCAAAGTGCTGGGATTACAGGTGTGAGCCACCATGCCCGGCCTCAATTTGCATTTCTAAGTGATAACTGAAGTCCAGTTTCAAAGCAGGCATTTGAGAAATACATGAGACTAAAATACATAGATAATTCTAGATTCAATTCTAGTTTCAAAAAATACATACGAATATTAAGAAACTTGCAGTAAAGTTTTAATTTAAAAGAAATACATTTTATATTTATTTACTGTTAAGTCGTGCTTGCCCTTAGCTTATCTCTTTAAACCTACTCTATTTCATTTTGGATTAAACCTAATTTGTGTTTTAAAATATGACACTAATTATTCTATAAATCAGAGCAGAATATAATATTCTATAAAATGTTTACTATGTGTAGTGAATTAACTACTGTCAGTAAGGCAGGAAAATATTTTAAAAGAATGTAGACATTCTTTACTGCTAATACAAATCGAACAGAAAAGAAAGGGTAGGATTTTTTGCCTACCCCAACTAGTAAATCATGTGCTACTTTAAATGGCTCCTCTGCTCAAAAGATAATATCCTTTTCTAAGAGGGAAGGTTTCTCTCCAAAATGATCTTGCTCATAATCTTTCAGTTAAGTTGTTTTCATTGTGCCCAATGGAAGTTTTAACAATTGTTTATGGGTGTCAGAATTCCTTGAGAGTTCTCTTAGACTCTTTACTTTCCAAGCAATAGTACATAGGCAACATTCTATCAGTAATAAAAGTTGATCTGCCAAGTTTTAATGCTGTGACTCAAACAACAGAGGCAGTTTGGTGGGAAAGAAAGCTGCCTGTTACTTGAGGGGTTTGGTTTATGGACAATATGGCTGAAGGTGTTTGGCATGATACATTCTTTCTTCATCATACTTGTAGCCTTATGTCAGAATGTATATCGTCACCTGGAGTCAATCTGCTGAGTTCTTTTCCCTTTTAACAGCAAAAGGAAAATTATACTTAGGGAATAACAGTAAAGAATAGTAAAGAGAGTTTTACACATTGATTTTCTATGCAACTGTAATTAGAGATAATAATGAATGCTAGCTGCTTGTTTATATGCAGAAGTAAATTCCTTCTTTCAGTGGTATAGAGGGAAAAAATCAGTCATTCTAAAAAAGATGTTATCTCATATGAAATCTACTTGCTCAAACTAAGAAATAAAGCACTGACACAGGGCAAGTGAAGGGATTTCTTTTCAGTCTGAAATGACTGTCTTAACTTGACTATAAATCTCTCTCACACAATGCCTGGGGTCTTGCTTGCAGGGATGTAATGAAGTTACACTGCCTGAATGAAAATTTAAAAAACAAATTAGGGCAGGGGACCTTGCCAGCTATCCATGATTTGTGGCAGTGCTTATCAGTAGCTGGTGTGGGGTGATTCATCGTGAGAACACCAAATCTCTTTGTCCCAGGCCACCATGTTTCACTCTAGTGTCAATATATCAGAGGAAATGAATGCTAAGCTCTAACAGTCATAGTTAGTGTTGGACATGTTTGTAACACACACAAAGAGAAATTTACAGCTGGGAAAACTAGGACACATCCCCTAGTGACTTGGTTCATGGAGTTCTTGCCTTCTGACTGATTCAGTAGCAGCAATACTCCTTTAACTTGACAACCTCAGTAATCTAAAGAATGTCTTCTACATGGCTGTATATATGAAATTAACACTATGAAAGGCATCAGTATATAAGATTGCTCTCTGGTATCTGTTTAAACTAGAGTTCCTGAAGATTCAAATCTTATCCTTAAAAAAAGTTACACAGTAAGAACTCATGAACCACAATGTGAATAATTTTGTGACAGCTCACAACAGGATTGATCACCCTTACTACTATCTCTAAATAAAGATAGGCCGGGAGCGGTGGCTCAAGCCTGTAATCCCAGCACTTTGGGAGGCCGAGGCGGGTGGATCACGAGGTCAGGAGATCAAGACCATCCTGGCTAACATGGTGAAACCCCGTCTCTACTAAAAATACAAAAAACTAGCCGGGCGTGGTTGCAGGCGCCTGTAGTCCCAGCTACTCGGAGG
>NW_016803023.1:640395-650836 GCF_001698545.2 Rhinopithecus bieti | reverse complement strand
AAAAAAAAAAAAAAAAAAAAAAAAGTATATAAAACTATATGCTATTATGGTAAACATTTTATATGTATTTTCTTACTATAATATCGTTTATAAGTACTACTTAATTTTCACGTAGAACAGTACTTTATAGTTATCTTTTTGATGTTGATTCTTAGCTTAATCTCACTATGATCAGATAAAAGACTGATATTATCAAAACCTAAAAGTTTGTTGAGGTTTACTTGCTTTGTAGAACAGCATATAATTGCACAATTAGAAGTTGAAACAAATGTGTGTTGTGGAATTATTCTGTACAATATTTTATACATGTCAATTAAATCCTATAGTTAGGTAATTGTGCTTTTCAAATTTATATCCTTCCTGATATTTAATTCAATCTGAAACTTCAGAGTTGTAATGAATTCATTACAGGAATAGAAAAAAAACTGTATTAATTTTTAGTTCTAAAATAAGTTTCATTATTTTACATAGATTCCAGGTTTCTGTCAACATTTGCCATTTTGTCATTAAAACACTTCAAATAGTTGCTGTCCTTTTAAAATTAAAGTAGGACTATTCTGATTTCTAATATTTGGGGGATATATTTTTGTCACCTGTTCTTTCTTTTGATTGTTAGTAATTTCTTGCTGCTTTCATTGCAAGTTATTTGGATTGGATTTTTTATTAAGTATGATAATTTAGTATAAAAAGTAGAGATAATTTGAGGAATTACATAATTTTAAATTTGTCCAGATTTTGCTTCCAGCTATCAGTTAGGTCAGCACAAATCAACTTAAACCAGGGTTTCTACAGCTCAAGACTATTTGATATTTTGGACTTGATAATTCTTGGTTGTGAAGAGTTGTCCATTGTAGGATGCTTAGCAGAATTCTTTGCCACCCATCAGATGCCTGCAGCATTCCCCCAAATTGTGACAATCACAAATACCTATACATAGCTATATGTTCCCTGCAGCGGGATGAGGTGTTTTGGTGGTGTTTAAGAATAACTGCTTTAACATGTCAGGAACTGAATTAATTTAAATCTTGTTTAGGCCGAGTGCAGTGGCTCACGCCTGTAATCCCAGCACTTTGGGAGGCCCGAGGCGGGTGGATCACCTGAGGTCAGGAGTTTGAGACCAGTCCAGCCAACATGGTGAAACCCTGTCTCTACTAAAAATACAAAAGATAATTAGCCAGGCGTGGTGGTGGGTGCCAGTAATCCCAGCTACTTGGGAGGCTGAGACAGAAGAATCACTTGAACTTGGGAGGTGGAGGTTGCAGCGAGCTGAGATCGTGCCATTACACTCCAGCCTGGGTAACAAGAACGAAATTCTGTCTCAAAAAAAAATAATAATAAATAAATAAAAGATAAATAACTATTGTTTTAGTTTTCAGGAAGAGTTTTTTTTTTTTTTTTTTTTTTTTTTTTCCTGTTGATCTCACTCATAGGCTTTGATTTTACTTTTTTCTTTTCAAATGGAACCAGAAATATTTATCAGACACTTGTTTTTAGTCAAACCCTGAGACGGACAGCCGCACCTCTAAGCCTCTCAACTGCCTCTTTCTGCTCAGATTCTCAGCTTCTCATTCTCTGTTTTTACTTGACAAATACCTTAGAGGAAAGTAACGCCAAATGTCAGATTTACCTTCCAGAGGATTTTTGTTTTGTTTTGTTTTGTTTTGTTTGAGCATAATTAACTCCCCAATCCCTTTAAACAGACATTGTAGATATGCTCTTTAGTTATTTAGGTTGTGTTCAGGTAGTGGGTTGGTAAAAAGCAAGTGAGCCTGCTATTGTCAGAGTGAAATCTTTCCTTGACCAACTGTTTAAAACATTTTGTAGGATTGTAAATCCCTGCCCTTATTGGCTTTGTATGTGTCAGACACCCGTCTCTGAATGAGTCACAGTATCCACAAAAATGAAATGCTCGATTTGGTTTATCCTGAGTTGTATGCCCACATCTAAAGATGCATATGGAGCCAACCCTACTTCAACTGTAGAGATAAAGTATGGATGATGAGGAGCTTCAGAAAGGAAATCTCAGGGCTGCTATCTTAAAGCAACAGTGAGGAGAGCCACAGTGGGAAAGAAGGAGACAACAGGTGGATGGTAGGAGATGCAAAACAATAGTTTTTTACTAAATATAAGTAAAAATAGTTATATTTACAAGTAAATCAATATAAATGATATTTATAATAATATAAGTAAATATAAATTATTAAACATAAATATAAACTGATAAGTAATTGGTGCTCAATGTTACATTTTCTTTTAAAACTTTTAATTCACATAACATTTTCTTAACGATCTCTAAACATTAAAATAAAATGCTATATTAAAATTTTGATATATTAACTGAACCTAATGTTTAAGGAATATCACTCAACAGAAAGAAACTAAGATAATTTAGAAAAAACAAAACAAAAACTAGTTTTAAAGATAGAAATACTTGCTCACAAATGTGGTTGAATCATTTTAACTTATAGTCAGAAAGTATTTTTCACATCTTATGCACTGGTTATGGCTGGTAGATTTTAATATGTTTATCTCCTATTTCTGCGGCAGGAAAAGGGAAATAAATCTAATAATCTAACAACTAAGTCCCTTTGAATGAAATTTTTTTTTTGAAACAGTGTATCTCTCTGTAGCCAAGGCTAGAGTGCAGTGGCATGGTCATGGCTCAATGAACTCGACTTCTTGACTTCCTGAGCTCAAGTAATCCTCCTCCTTCATCCTCCTAAGTAGCTGAGACCACAGGAACACACCACCATAATTGGTTAATTTTTTTAAATATTTTTGTAGACACAGGGTCTTGCTGTGTTGCCAGGCTGGTCACAAACTCCTGGGCTCAAGAAATTCACCCTTCTTGGTTTCCCAAAGTTCTAAAACAATAGGCATGAGACACTGTGCCTAGCTTGTATATATATTTTTGAGAGCTAGGTAAGTCAATACGAGGTATCTTCAAAGCAATCATTTTTTCTAAATTGTCAGAAAATGTTTATGATTAGTTATCTTGAATGGTGATTAATGATTTTCAGATACTCATGCTTTATCCTATCTAATGAACCCTACTATTCTCACTATTTCATATACATGATTCAAACATGCGCACACACACAAATTTTTGTTTTTACTATTTAATATCATATACACAGCAATATTTTATTGCTGATAAAAATTTTCACTCTTCTGGCATTCAGGCATTGACAGGCTGATTCCCCACCACTTCTATAGACATCTATGCTAGTGAAACCAAAGTCAATTTCTACCCAGAATAGTCCAATCATCTTATTTCATGAATGGGAACAGACTATCTCTCATCTATATTCATTTGTCCCAAAACTTTACCAAGAAATCATATACCTGTGGAACAAATTGATCACAACTTATTTCACAGAATACAATTAAAGCTGCATTTTGTAATTCTAAATTTTGGTGTGTGTGTGTGTGTGTGTGTACATATGTGTATGTGTACACGTATGTGTGGACCAAGGGAGAGAAGAAATGAGGAAATTTGGATGGTAATGTTGTTTTGTGTAAAAAAAGTGCAAAGGGGCAGCGTTATTATAAGGACTTTTAGTACACGGCACTATTAAACTTGGCATATATAACATATTTGTTTCTTTAAGTAGGCAATAAATGAATCAGTAATGACCTGAACAATTATTGAATGTAATTTGGTAAGAAATTCACCAGGGATAAAAAGACCCCAAGAGAATTCTCCAAACCTAGAGCAGGCAAAGTAGAAGGATTGAGCTGCCATTGCAGATTAAAAGGTTTTTCGTGATTCCATTAGCAATATAATTGGAGCAGAGGGAAATGTGTAGAAGAGTAAGTATGGATGCTTAACTTTTAGCTTTAGCTGACTTCAGGAAATAAAAAAGAAAAGCCATTATTGCTTGGTTATAACTTAAAATATATCATTGCTGTTGAAAAATACAAGTGTTTTCTATCGTGCAGACAAATTTCATAGAAAACATGCGTATATTTTCAATGTATTTTCTATCACTCTTATAGTCAAAAAAGTGCCACAGTTCTTCAAGAAAAGATCAGTTCTGTGATGAGATAGTTAAACTCTGTTCTGAAGGATTTTTTTTTTTTTTTGTCTAATGCAAATGGAAAGAGAAACCCCAAAAAAGTGCACTTAAAAGGACTTACACTAGCCCATGTCTCATTTTCTGAAAGGGAAAAGTAAAGCTTGCAAATATACACCTAAGAAGAAAGGAAAGGAGGACAACTTTGATTCCTGACATGATGGCAATTACTCTTTCTTCTAGCTACTTCTGTCAAAACTTACCCTAGAGAAAGGAGAGATGGAAGAATGGTATCTAGTGTATCAACAACATCAAAAGGAATGAGACCCAGTGAGATAGAAGGTGTTTTTTTCTTTTTTAAGTATGTGTGTGTTGTGGTTGCTTGTAGCCTGGATGGAGGCCTAATTAGGCTAGCCACAGTGAAGAGAGTGACAAATATGAAAAATTGTTTGGAGTTTGTTATTTCTGCTCATATTCTATCCTTCCTACCACCACTACCACCTTAGAATAGTCATTAGCTGCTCTCTTCCACTGAGGTCAGTAGTTGACATCAGAATGCCACAAAAAAACCTCTTGTGTGAGGTCAAAAAAAAAATAGGTGAGAAATAATTGATTTTCTATTTTTCATATAACTTTTCTATTAATTTTCTGATTGATATTCTAAGAGTAATTGCCTTCTCCTAAAACAGTGCTTCCTCAGGATTTTTTTTTTTTTTTTTTTTTTTTTTTTTTTTTTTTTTTTTTTTTTTTGAGACGGAGTCTCGCTCTGTCGCCCAGGTTGCAGTGCATTGGCAGGATCTCAGCTCACTGCAAGCTGCAAGCTCCGCCTCCCGGGTTCATGCCATTCTCCTGCCTCACCCTCCTGGGTAGCTAGGACTACAGGCGCACACAACCACACCCGGCTAATTTTTTGTATTTTTAGTAGAGACGGGGTTTCACCGTGTTAGCCAGGATGGTCTCGATCTCCTGACCTCGTGATCTGCCCGGCTTGGCCTCCCAAAATGCTGGGATTACAGGGGTGAGCCACTGGGCCCTGCCTAGAAAACTTTTTTGAAAGTAACATCCATCAGGACCTGTTTCCCAGTTGGAGGGCATGGGGTGAGGAGAGTTTGGGATTCTAAAACTATTATCTTGGATAGCTGGGGAAGCAGTGATACCTTTAATGAAGACAGAATAAAGGAGAAGGGGAAGATATGGGGAAGGGAGCAATGATGAGTCCAATTTTGGAAACGTTGAGTTTAGGATGCCTGTGGGACAGGTAGGTGCAGATGTCCATGAAAACAGTTGAAATTCAAAACCAGAATGCAGGTAGGCTAGTTAAGGAAGCCCTCAAGTGCCTAACCCCTCACATAATTATTCACTACCCTCTCTCTCTCCACTGACATCTGTAATCCCAGCACTTTGGGAGACTGAGGTGGGAGGACTGCCTATTTTTATTGATTGCATTTTGTGTTTCCTGGTGTTCTCTACATTCATTGATCCCTCTGAAAAACCTGTGGGTGTCTCTCTATGCCAGGCACTGTGCTCATGTGGTCAGGGGAAGGGGGCAGTTAGCCTCCCAAAGTGCTAGGATTACAGGCAGGATTTTTAAGTTGAAGTTCTAAATCTGCTTTTGTGGAAATTATAGCAAATACATGTAATTAACTATGGTTTGCTGGGATCTGAGGTTCTCTTCCCTAGGGCTTATCCTCTGCAGTCTCCTTGGACTCACTTGGAATGACACAGACCAGGTGCTAGCCTTCTACCCTTCTAATGCATATTATGAAACAGAGTAGCTGATAAGCCCAGGAATATCAGAGCTCATCAACTAAAAATAATTCTGCAGAACTATTGCCTTCAGAGAAAAAAAGGCTGGGAAATATATACTGTCTGAAGCAGAAATATTTGAATAGTGAGGTCAAAAATCTAAAGAAGAAAAATGAGTTATATTAGCAAATTAAAAAAGAATGAGAAACTCTTAAAAGGTCAGATGGAAACATTTGTTGTAAAAATATAATAAAGACAAAATAAAAGGGAGTAGTAGTTGAAATTTAGCTGATAATCAAGTTTGTGGTTGGATGACTATATTAAAAAACTCTTCTAGAACAAAATAAGATAATATAAAAAATACAAAATATACAATTTAAGATATATGGAGATTAAATAGAAGCTTGACATTGAATAAAATAATTTTGGAGAAAAACATATTGAAAAAATTGTTCAAAGAATAAAATAATTTTAAGAATTAAAAGAAACAATAATCTAAATTACATATAAAGGAGCAAAGTGCCAGTAAGAGCAACTTATTTAAAAAATAATAACAGGGTACTTTATAAGTTATTATAAAGCATTATTATAAGATGCAGCGGTATTATTGGTGAAGAGATAGACTAATTTGATTGATTGAACACAATATGAGCTTTACTATAGACTCACATTTTTATGGAGACTAAAAGCAAGTAAAAATTAATTACAGATTGTCAAGACACTAACCAAATAGATTAAAAAAAGAGGAAATGGTAATTTAAAAATAGTTCTGAAGGACAGGTTTGGGGATGAGATGGAGAGAGTTGTATAAATAGACATTAAGTAATAGTGTGTAAACTAGATTTGAGTCTGAGGCTGGATGGTACATTCGTGGTGATACTAGGTATGTAAATGAAATAATATAAAATACATAAACACACATATATGGTTAGTGGATAGACCAATGACGGCAATGTGCCATGAACAAAGAATTGCAATTAATTCAGTATATCTGAATTTTAATTAAGAGAAAGCAAACGAGGAAATTAAATAAAAATAATTTGTGTTTTTAAATTCTTTAAGGTTCTTGCTGGGTTTAACATTTAAAAAAATTTTATTTGATCTGAAAATTTAACTATTTTCTCACTCATGAAAACTCATCTTGGGATTTCTATACATAAACACTTAAAAAACCTTAAGTAGCTTATAATGGCCTATTTAAGCAGAGAACAGAAAATATTTCTAAATGCTAACAAAATCAGAATGAATGGAAAATATGACTGAGAGTACAGGAGATGTAATTATAATATTTTCAATGTATTGACACCTTTGTGGTTGTATAGCTGTCTGCTTCAAATAGAAGATGTACCACAAATTTGATCACTACAACATTTATATGTCTTATAAAAATCTCTGCTAGCTTTCTTCAAACATGTCATCATTACACAAATAACTGATTATATTAGGTAAAATATATTTTAACTGAGATATAATTCACATTATAGAAAATTTATTCTTAAAGTGTGTACTTCACTTGTTTTTAGTATATTCACAAAGTTGTAAAATCAGCACTGCCATCTAACTCCGGAACATTTTTATTGTCTCAAAAAGAAACCAATACCCTCTCTTCTGAGTTTCTGGCCACCATTAACTACTTTCTGCCTCTATGGATTTGCCTATTCTAGACATTTTATATAAATAAAATCATATTCTACAGGGCCTTTTGTATGTCTTCTTTCGCTTAGTATAATATTTCCAAGTTTCATACATGTTCCATGAATTGGTGAATAATATTCCATTTTATGGATATACCACCTTGTTTATCATCTACTGATGAATGATTGGGTTTTTTCCACATTTTTTGCTATTAGCAATAATGATGCTCTAAATATTTGGGTGCAAATATTGTGTGAGTGAAGATGGATTCTCTTGAGTATATACTTAAAAGTGAAATGACTGGATCATTTCACAACTCTATGTTTAACTTTCAATGAAAGGACAAACTGTTTTCTAAAGCAGTTGTTCTATTTTACAATCCAACAGCAATGCATGAGTTGTTAAACTTCCCCACAATCTCTTCAATACCTGTTCATGTTTTTTTCCTTATTATTATAACCATTCTAGTGTGTATGAAGTTTTCATCTGAGTGTGGTTTTGATTTACATTTCTCTACAGACAAAAAAGTTGAGCACATATTTTTTCACATGGTTATTGACTGTTTGCATATCTTTTTTGAAGAAATGTTTATTCAACTTTCTTGTCTATTTTAAAATTCGTTTGTCTTTTATTGCTAAGGCTTAAGTAGTTATTTATGTGTTTTAGATATAAAACCATTCCTAATTACGTGATTTATAAATATTTCTTCTCATTCTTTGAGTTGTTTTCTCACTGTTTCTATCCAATAGATAAATTGGACTGAAGTAAAATCATAATAATTTTGATGAAGTCCAATTTATCTAGTTTTCTTTGGTCGATGTGCTCTAAATACCATTTCTAATAAGCCATTGCTTAATCCAAGGCCTGTAGTTTTTGGTATAGTTTTCTCTTATCCTTGACACCTCTTCTGTGGATAAGAATGTCTTTCCTCTTGCTACAGAGAGAGCAGTTTTCACATGGAAGTTTTCTCTTCTGCTTTAAGTAGAAAAAGGAACCTATTAGTCCCATCCTTGCATCTGCTGTTTTTCCAGTGCTTTTACCTCAGAATAATCACTGTGCCAAAGAGGTATCTGTGGGGGTAAGATGCTTTGGATCCTATCACTGTGAATGGCAATTACTGTTTTAACTAGACAACATTTCCAAACTCACTGGACAAGGCCAACATTATCCTGATACCAAAGCCAGACAGGACACTGCAAGAGAAGAAAATTACAGACCAATATCTCCGATGAACATAGATGTAAAAATCCTCAACAATATACCAGCAAACTGAATTAAACAGCACATTAAAATGATCATTCACCATGACCGAGTGGGATTTATCCCTGGGATGAAAGGATGATTCAACACATGCGAATCAGAAAATGTGATACACCATACTAATAAAATGAAGAACAAAGCCATACATTCCTATTGATAGATACATTTGACAACATTCAACATCATTTTATGATTAAAAGCTCTTAACAAATTAGGCATAGAAGAAATGTACCTCCATAAATGCCATATGTGAAAAGCCCACAGCTAACATCACATTCAATGATGAAAAGTTGAAAGCCTTTTCTCTATGATCAGAAACAAGTAAGGTATGTACTCTCACCACTTTGTACTGGAAGTTTTAGCCACAAGAAACAGACACGAAAGGCATCCAAATAGGAAAGAAAGAAGTAAAATTGTCTCTGCTGTGTAAGCCACACCTTTTTTAAAATTTTGTCTCATATTGTCTTTGTGTGTGAAAAATTGGACAATTTAAACAACAAAATATGACAACTCTGGTAGACTCTTTCACCTCCTTCATTGGTATGCTGTTATTTACTTGTTTAGTGACTTTCTGAATGAAGTCTGTTTGTAGTATTTGTTTTTGTTGATGATCAGATTTCTTTGGACACCTGAAACTAATATATATATCTCCTAGTGTCTGCCAAGAGGTTCTGTGTACATGTTGAAGCATGCCTCCAACACTCAGCCAATTGACAACCATACCTTAGCCTTTATACCCTGCTTGTGAAGAGCCTCAACATTAATAAGCGTGAAAAGTTTAAAGGCTTTTTATCTTTTCTGATACTGTATACCATTTTGGGCATCTGCTTAGCCCTACACATGAACGTAGCCTTCTACTTTTTTTGAGATGTTTTGGAATTCTTAAAATTCTGTATGAAAATCTAATTCTCCAGCTTTTCCTTTTAAGCTTTTTGGTTAGCCTATTGTTTTCCCCAACTGTTACCTACTTTTTCAAGAAAGTCAACAGTTGTTTAATAATTTGAAAATTGTCTCTGATCTTTTTTTAGTTTTTGATTTTTGTTGGTTCACACTAAGTTTATATACCTATGAAATGTGTGAGATTTTTTTTTTTTTTTTTTTTTTTTTTTGAGACGGAGTCTTGCTCTGTCTCCCGGGCTGGAGTGCAGTGGCTGGATCTCAGCTCACTGCAAGCTCCGCCTCCCGGGTTCACGCCATTCTCCTGCCTCAGCCTCCCGAGTAGCTGGGACTACAGGCGCCGCCACCTCGCCCGGCTAGTTTTTGTATTTTTTAGTAGAGACGGGGTTTCACCGTGTTCACCAGGATGGTCTCGAACTCCTGACCTCGTGATCCGCCCGTCTCGATACAGGCATACAATGTGTAAAAGTTATATCGGAGTAAATAAAATATCCATCATCTCAAGCACTTATCCTTCTTTTGTGTTACAAACAATTCAATCCTTCTCTTTTAGTTATTTTAAAATAGCCCCTGATTATTTTTGACAAAGTCCCAGTGGGGATGATTGCTTGAACTGGACAATTTCAGTTATATATATCCTTGTGAATGGGGTCTTACTGGGAACCACCAAATAGGTGAAATAATAACATCCCTCAGGGCTTTGAAAGGTGCTCTAATCCCATTCTTCCCCCTTCAATTTCTGCCAGGTTGTGATTTTCACTGCAATTGTGGTTGTTGATTTTCAAGGCTACTAAGAAGTTAGGGAGGGGAGAATTGGCATAGGTCATGTTAAAATGATATTAATCTAAAACTCTTTTCTTAATGTGATTGATCTCTCTTCCCGCACC
>NW_016803023.1:634045-636453 GCF_001698545.2 Rhinopithecus bieti | reverse complement strand
TCTTGAGATTGGCTAAAGTCTTTGGTTAATTTCCATAATTCTAAAACATTAATTCTGATTTTTGCCACTGTTCTTATTGCTTTTCTGATGATGATATATCAAAATGGTTTGTGTGTTTAACGTGTCAAAATGGAGTCATTCATGTCAAGTAGCTTTCAGACCAAAGTGAAGTTGTTCTTCCTTTCCTCAAAGAGATAAATATCTAATGACTTGAGGGGATAACATCCACTGTTGCCTCTACCACCTGACACCTAAAAAGAGCAAACGGAAAGTTAAAGGCACCTGAAATGACAATAGACTCATCTGGGAAGATCGTAAAAGCAGCTAGGAGTTGGCCTTCTTTAAGGCACATTCTCAGGCTCTGTCCGTGAGAACTTGGAGATGTTCTCCAGAATTTGTCAGCTGCGCTGGAGAGAAATCCCTTCACATCTTCCTCTCCACTGACATTGGAAGAACTTCCAGACCAACTGAACTTGGCTATTGGCATGTTGGTGTTCCCGAGCCATCACTGTGGTTCTCTACTGCCCTTTTTTATTACTACCTGTGTATTAAATATTAATTGCATGATTGATGGTGTATGAAGGCCTTGCAATAAACCATAACTTTGAGCATATATAATTAACTATTGAGTCATTATGAAACTTTACGGCTTTGGTCAGAGTTAGTATATGTAGACAGTGTAGACCTAATTAGCATATTTTAAGCTCCATTCTGGGTGATGATCAAACTCATAGAAAACATATTTTAAACTCCAAATAAGATAAATTTATCAAAGTCAACAGGCAACATGGCAGCATAGCAGCATAGGTAGATCCTTATTGAGTTAAATTTAACTGTGTGCATAGAGGCTACCAATGATTTTTAGGTGCTCTTTAGAGTTCTTTAATTCCACACCCACTCGCTATCTCTCAATGACAATCTTTTGACTTTTTGATGCTTTGGTGAGTATGGTCATACAGAAATTGAAGATTCTTGATAATGTGCAAAATACTTGCCTTATACAACAGGGGCCTAGATTCATTGGAGATAAATAGAAGGAAGCAGGTAAGAAGACAACATAAAGATAATATTTTTCTATGCTCTGTTTCCAAAACTGTGCTATTTTTGCAGAAAACATATTTCCAGTTTCAAGAAAGAAATGCAATCTTTTGGCTAAAGTATTGAAAATGTGGATGAGGAAATACCCTGGTAATTCAGCTAAGGCCTAAGAGATTTCATTTGTTTTACATTCCACACAGAAACCTGAAATTATTGATCACTTTTCAAAATAGTTACCTCTTAAAACCTTTGGTAGTGTTACTTCTGGTACAGCAAGGAAAAATAATTACGTTGCCAATAACTGAAGTTCCCTAGTATTACTAGAATATTTCCTTTCCTCTATGATGTCAGAGGCACTCTAAACTTAGCCAGTGGGGGGGTTTCTGATTTAAGATTTAGGCCAGAATAGAAGAAAATATTCCACGTGTCTAGGTGCACTATGGATGAGGAGAGAAAGTCATAGAATCAAAACTGTATAGGATAGAGGAAATTTTTCATGGATCAGAACACTATAAAAGGGATTTAATATGGGGCTTAAAATTTTGAACAGTATCATCACTGTGGAGATGAATGCAAATTTCTGTGGTCAGTCCCTTGACACATACATGTAAACACACATATATACAAATGCACATACCTCCAAACAGACAATAATAAACTTCCTACTTCTTGCAGTGCTCAATAGGGATTGGAGGGCAAGGAAGCAAAGAAAGAAGAAAGGAAGGGAGGGAGGGAGGGAGGGAGGAAGGAAGAAAGGGAGGAAGGAAGGAAGGAAGGAAGGAAGGAAGGAAGGAAGGAAGGAAGGAAGTCAGCACATTGTATATTGAGCATAAGGCTCTATATAATTGGCAATATGAAGGAAGGTAGTGATCAACAAAAGGAATTCACAAATGTTTGTCATGTTCACTATAAAAGTAAGAGGACTGAGTTGTAGTCACTGGCGAGGATCTTTGACAGAGGCTTCACTAATCCTCTCCCATAGCCATGGCCATCTTCAATACTGAAGGTATATTATTTATCATTCAATAACGCTAAATTTTAGTCCTTTCATCTTTTGTAAATATATTCAAAAGTGTTCTGTCTATATCTGCTTAATTTTATTATTGTTGCTATAATATTTGTTTAATTAGTGCACTAGCAATGTTATGCATAAAATTAACTGGAGGTACTAGGGACATGCAGAGATTAGACATTTTTGTAATGAAGGTGTTTCTTAATATAAAATTGTTTCTACCTGGCCGGGCACAGTGGCTCAAGCCTGTAATCCCAGCACTTTGGGAGGCTGAGACGGGTGGATCACGAGGTCAGGAGATCGAGACCATCCTGGCTAACATGGTGAAACCCCGTCTCTACTAAAAAAATACAAAAAA
>NW_016803023.1:608311-633891 GCF_001698545.2 Rhinopithecus bieti | reverse complement strand
CCATCTCACATAAATAAATAAATAAATAAATAAATAAATAAATAAATAAATATAAAAATTGTTTCTACCTAAACAATATATTTTCCAGAATCATTAGATTCTGGAGACCATTTTGTTTTTGCTTTTATCCACAAGGTATTAAGTCAATTTGATTAATTTAAATAGAATATTAATGATACCTGTAAAATTCTAACATTTATTTTCTTATCTTATTTTGAATTCAACATATTTTTAATTTTCAAATTACTTCTGGAATTTTCGTTACATCTAATGTTTCATCTACATGCTATGGCTTTAATGTGGGGTTAACTCTAGTGCAGGAATCTATTTATGGTCCATAGATTGTCTTCCATTGCCAGGTATTTTTATGTACACTATACCTCTGAAAGATATTTTGGAAGAAAATTTGTACTTTAAAAAAATATTTATTTTATAGAAAAAATAAGCATTCAGATCAAAATTCTACCTTTAATTTTATCCAGTCCAATTCTACCATCATGATGGAACATACTAACAAAGTTTAATAAATGCTACATAGTCTAAATTGAAGGAATGTCTATAGGAATGTATGTGGACCAGTAAGCAAAGTTCTCATGCTCAGAAATTCAACTGTGATTGGCATAAAAATGTCAAGGTCAGTGAAAATTAGTTCTTTTCATTCATAAACATTGATTACTTTTGATATTCCACACATATTCTTCAAATGTTCTTTGTGCCATTTTGAAAAAAGGAAAATGCAGACCATGAATAGAGTATTCTGCATTAAAGTGATAGCTCCATTCACAGGCCACATTTTTCTGTTTTCAAAATGGCAGGACCTGGTGTGGTGGTTCATGCCTGGCGCGGTGGCTCACACCTATAATCCCAGCACTTTGGGAGGCTGAGGCGGGCAGATCACCTGAGGTCAGGAGTTCAAGACCACCCTGGCCAACATGGTGAAACCCTGTCTCCACAAAAAATACAAAAATTAGCTGGGCATGGTGACAGGTGCCTGTAATCTCAGCTACTCAGGAGGCTGAGGCAGGAGAATTGGTTGAACCTGGGAGTCAGAGGTTGCAGTGAGCCGAGATCGAGCCATTGCATTCCAACCTGGATGGCAGAGTGAGAATCTGCCTCAAAAAAAAAAAAAAAAAAAAAAAGGAGGAAGAAAATTTGAGTGGATGAGAATATGAAACAAAATCATTTTAAAATAATATTAGAAAAAATTAAATGGAATAAAATTTCCTTTTTTTGGTTGTTGTTTGGTTGTTTTGTTTTCATTTTGTCCTCCAGGATCCTGGAGTAGGAGGAACTTTTCCTTCTTTTTTCTTCCTCAGCATATAGCACAGTACCTGGCACATCATGAAGGCTCAATAAATATTTGGTCCATGAGTGAATGTGTGAGTGAAAAAAAAAATCACACTTGCAATTAACTAAACTCCAAGTCATATCTTGTATGTGCCATTACCCATTCTTGCTTCAATTTTTATGTAAAAAATGACTACTGGAAACATTTTTAGAAATCTCAACCAGAATGACTCACATCTGATTCAAATCAGAAGAACAATCATTTTGGCGCCATTGTAAGAGCTCTCAGATGTTAAAGGTGACAAAATGGGCAGAGCTTCTCCTAGCAGATTATGAATACCATGTGTGACAGAATTAAGTGAAAAAATGTTCATAAAAATGTTGAAGTGGAAGGCATGTCATGCCCATGTGGTTTGGCTGCAGGATAGGATGCATTCACTGACACGATGGCAAAGTTGGGTAGCATATCACGTATGGCATATGGCAGGCTTCTGCTTCAGCAAAAATGCATAGCACATGCCAAAAAGTGGTGTAGTTTCTACTGATTACTGTTTTTTAGTTTCTTTTAAAGGGTTCAGAATTAATATTAAAGATTTTTAGCAACTTCCCAAAAAATAGAAAATATCCAAACATACACTTTAACTCATTCAACAGCAAATTTCCATATTAATAATTTGCCCATCTAAAAATGTATACTGTATGCATTATCTCTAGAAATATAAACTAAAAAGGACACTAAAAGGAAAAAAATCTCATAATTTAGTCAAAACAGACTCACTTTCAAAACTTAAAGTACGCGTATATATACTTAGTACATATGCTTTCATATTCTGTTTTATACTCACTTGTTTATTCATTCAATAAAACGTTATTGAGTGTATATGCTACTTACTGTGAATCCAGAGGTCAAGCATTGGTCCCTTCTATCAAGAATCTTGTAGTCTAGATAGTGAAATAAGAATAAAAAGAAAATTAAACTACAGTGGGATAAGTACAATAAGAATTAAGAAATGAAGGTGGGGCTGGTCATGAAGAAAGTAAAAAATATTAATAAATAAATTGGGAAGAATATCTGGGTGAATAATTATTGTGATTGGCCTCCTTAATGAAATTATGTGTTAACCATGTTAGAAGAAGAAAAAAAATAGTACAAGCAAAGAAAGAGCATTTGAAAAGCAAAGAAATGTAAGTTAATAGGCTGATTTTTCAGATGCTGCAAATAATTTAATATTGATAGAGCACAGTGTACAGCTACTAGGCAGTGATCTAGAAGATGGAGACCAGAACCCCACTCTATGTTATGTTGAGCTTAGATGGTGTGCTGAAGGGGATGCAAAACCATAAAAGCGTTTTGAATAGAGAGCAATGATCAGATACTTCTATTAAAGAAATCAATCTGCAGAGGCCAAAGAATGGTGAAAATGGTAAGAAGATGACAACAATGAAGGCTGCTGCATTATTTCAAATGGTAAGAAGAAGGGCCTATCTAGAGTATTATTAATGTAAATGGAAAAGAGAAGGTTGCTATTACCGTGATATTGACAATACGCCTGGCAGGACTCAGTTAACTGATTGGAAGGCTTGGGGTAAGCAATGGAAATAATTTATTATTACTCCAAGAGGTGATGCTTCGTAAACTGGCTGATGTGAGAAAAAGAAGATGTGAGAAAGATTTGTTAAAAAGAAAAAAATCTAATTTTGAAAATTTTGAATTGGTGGACTTATGAGATTATCTAAGTGGAACTCTGATATAGGGTTTAATGTGTAGACATTATCAAAAAAAAGCTTACACTGGAGAAAAATTGTTCTTGAATAGACTGTGAAGTTTCCTATTGCTAGGTATAATGTTTTATATATGTCCATTAAATCACTACTATGAATTCTACATGAGGAAAAACATATTTGCTTTGCTAACACTTCATTTAGATTTGCACTTAGGTACTTGAGTAAGATTGCCCCTTATTTTCTCCCTTTTTTGGTATTATCCTTGTCTAATATTATTAAAGTTATGTTTGCCTTATGAAAAGTAAAAGAGTTTTCTTTCTTTTTCTCTCTCTGCAAGGATTGTGTTAAAATTGGATTATTATTTGAATGTTACCATCTTAGTCAAGTGTTTCTCCATGGGAAAATATTTAATACATTTAATTTCACTAATGATTGTAGGACTACTACTATATCATGTTAAATCAACATTAATACATTGTTTTAAAATAAATGTATGTATTTCATCTGAGTTCTCTAATATATTAGTATGCAATTCGTCACATTAATCCTTTATTATCTTTTTGATTTATGAAACATCTGTAGTGAAGTCCTTCTTTTCATCCTTCATATGTTGGCTTTAATTAAGTGAATAATGTAATTTATAAGCCAAACTAAGATGCTTTTGAGAATGAGAGGGGATGCTGTTACTTACACCATGGTGTAACCTTGCAGTGTCATGGCAAGCTGTGACATATGGCCTTCATGTGAATATCTAGTTTGCTTTATACCCTTGTGATTCATCAGTGACATTTTAAAAAATGTAGCCATTCTTGCAGTTGTGTCACATAAAATATGTTTTAATAAAAGTTAAATTAAATATATCTTTTATAAATAAGCAATCAATACAATTAATAAAATGTCACATTTTATAGACCTCCAGGCCTCATGCTAAATACGTAATGAGATTACATGAAACTACTATGAGATCTTGAACAAGTGAAATCTATTTGTACTACAAATGAATATCTAGCATTCATTGAGGATTTACTATGAGTAGATCTCGTGAAATCCTTATTAAAGCCTACGTGCCCAATAACAGTCCCACTTGGTAGACAGAAAATTTGTGATTCACTTTATTCAAAAATCACAAATAGCTGAGAAGTGGTGAAACCATGATAGAAGTAAGGTCTGAATTTGCCCATCTCTTAGTTACCATTTAGCATACTCAGAATTTCCCATAAGTAAATAATTATTCTCTACTCAAAAAACATCAAAATATAATTATCAACTGTGACCTTTATTTTTTAAATAAAAATACTGGCTTTAGTTATCTTATGAGGATTAACTGAATAGTTACCCATTGAAACTTTTAAGTATCTATTTCATACTAATATAACCAAGTGTCTAGAAATTGTTTCATTAATCCTTGAGAATTTTGAATCACTTTCTCAAGTTAAACCTCAGAATGAACTACATTCTGAGTTCAGCAAACTGATAGTTATAGGACTGTTAAGATTGCTAGCCTGGGTATATATCCAAAGGAATGAAAATCATTCTGTCATAAAGACACATGCACGCTTATGTTTATTGCAGCACTATTCACAATAACAAATACATTGAATCAACCTAAATACCCATTAATGGCAAATTTGATAAAGAAGATGTGGTGCATACATACAATGGAATACTCTGTAGCCATAGAAAAGAAAAAGATGATATCCTTTGTGGGAGCACGGATGGAGATGGAGACCATTATTCTTAGCAAACTAATGAGGGAAGAGAAAGCCAAATATCACATGTTCTCACTTTTATAAATGAGAGCACTGCATTTTTATAAATAGAAACAAAGAGGAGAACAACAGATACTGAGGTCCACTTGTGGGTGGAAGTTGGGAGAAGGGAGAAGTTCAGAAAAAATAACTATTGGGCACTCGATTTAGTACCTGGGTGATGAAATAAACTGTACAACCAACCCTGTGACATGAGTGTACCTACAGAACAAGCCTATACAGGTACTCTTGAATCTAAAATAAAAATTAAAAGAAAGAAAAGAAAACCTGGAGGCCATAATTCTAGGCAAATTGATACAGGAACGAAAAGAAACAAATACTGCATATTGTCACTTATAACTGGAAGCTAAACACTGAGCACACATGGACAGAAATATGGGAATAATAGACCCTGTGGACTATTAGTGAGTCAGGGGTGGATTAAAAAACTACCTATAGTACTATGCTCGCTACTTGGGTGACAGGCTCTGTAGTCCAAATCTCAGCATCACACAATATCCCCATGTATCAAATTCGCACGTGTACTCCCTGTATCTAAAATAAAAGTTGAAGAGAGAAAAACAGATTACTAGAAACACAATGTTTAAGAAGAGTCACAGTTTCTTCTTTCAAAAAGTTTTGATTCTAGTTTGAAAGCAGAAAATAAGTAAACAAACTTAAGGTAATAATTAGTTCTAGGAATAAAAATGAGGTAAAATGAAGGCATGATGAGTGACCAACATGGATATGATAAATGACTGGACTCAACTGAAGCAATAGAGAAACTCCTGTAAAATTTTGCAGGCAGCATCCCAGGCCAGGGGATAAAAATGGGCAAAGCTCTCTCCACCTTGTGGAAAACAGATCAGTAAGGCAACCAGAAGGACAACAAGGAAATGGAGTGGTAGATATAAATTTTGAAAGGTAGGATATTGGATTCTACTGGAAATGAAATATTAAATGTTTTCTGTCTTATTACTGCAAGCAATGTACAATATATTTCCCGCTATTTACAACCACACTTTTTCCTCGGGATTCACGACACCCTTGATATCTCTGCTACTCTGGAAATTGTCAGTAATGGGGTAAAGTAAGGGACAAAGTGAAGATGTGTATTTGCAAAACACAAGTGGTATTAAAAGACTATGAAATATCCTCCTGGGTATAGACCTTAAGGGAAATTGAAAGTTGCAGGATAAAAGAGGCACCACTCCCACCCCAAACTGAGGGTCTGTCATGACTCAGTGGTATGTCAACTTCTTCAGGATAAACTACACTAACAAGAATTTCCTTTCTAGTATGTATCAATATTGGGTCAGGGGGATTCAAAAGATATTATCTTATAAGAGTCTGAAGAGGAAAAGAAAGCAGCAGTCATTGTATAGCATAAACATGTATGCACATACACACATACATACGGAAACACACACACACGTGTGCACACACACACCTTTTCCCCAGTTTTTCAGTCAAACAGAAATCTAAGTATTGATGTGAAGGTACTTTGCCAATGTAACTAAAATTCCTATTCAGTGAATTTTAATTTAGATTATCTTGGGTTGTCCTGACTCAAACAGTTGCTAGTCCTTTTGAAAGAGGGCATAGGCCTTTCTTAAGAAAAACAGTGGGCAACAAACTTTGGCCCTTGCTCTTGGGTTTCAATACACTTAGTCTCTTTCCTTCCTGACTGTCTGCCTTGTGAATTTCAAACTTACTTAGCCAGTCCCCACAAGTGAATAAGCCAATTCATCAGAGTAATCCATATATTTTGTATAGGCCCCTTTTCTCTGGGTGGACCTGAACAGACACAGGTGTACTCATCTCAAGTGCTTTGTAGTGGAGACTCTAAAAACACATGGAAATATTTTTGAGTCAGATTTAAACATTTGCCAGATCCAAAGAACCTGAGGACAGATTGTAGACATACCAATACCTATCTTTTAATATTCTTTTATTTCCTCAGTTCAAACTTGATGAACTCAGAAATTTTAACAACGGGAGCTAATTGATGTGAAAACATGGAAACCAAGAGGAGAACCACAGGTATTGAAGCCTACTTGAGGGTGGAAGTTGGGAGGAGGGAGAGAAATTTTGAAAGGAAAGCTAGTGGAGCTTTTTTATTTTTGTAATTTGTTTCATTTTAAAGGGCTAAGACAAAAAATATAACCAAATCCAAAAACAAGATATATGATATATTATGTATGAATGACTCTTGTGATTAATACACAGTGACTTAAAACAATATGACTTTATTGTTTTGTAGTTCTCTATATTGTAATTACTACACAGCTCTTACTGAGCTAAAATTAAGGTATCAACAGAGCTGCACTCTCTTCAGGAGGCTGTAGAAGAGAATTTTTCTTCTGCCTCTAAAGGTTGCCATATTCCTTGACTCAGGCCCTCTTTCTTCATCTTCAAAGCAACAACAGTGAATGCAATCTTCCTCACGTGACATCATTCTTTCTCTTCCGTCTCCCTCTCCCACGTTTAAGGCTCCTGGTAATTATATTGATCCACCTAGCTAATCCAGGATCTCCATATTTTAATAGCATCTAATTAGCAAGCTTAATTACCTTTGCAATGGTAATCTCCCTTTGTCATGAAACATAACATAGTTGCTGGTTTTATGGATTATGAATTTGACAACTTAGGAGGTAGTGGTGGTATTTATTCTAAATGCCACATCTGAGCATTCTGCCTATTTGGATCTGGAATAACTATATATTTCTGCACTTCTTTTCATAGTTTGATATAATAGAACTTTACTGAGACAAATGTATTCCCATTGATAGGAAATCACTCCTGTAATTAAACTATAGAGGGAAAAACTTGAATGTGTCAACTAACTGGCAATTAGATCTATGTCCAAACATATACTTTTCTTTACATTGCTATACATCTTGCATAAGTTGTCCTTTTCATCTGGAAATTCACTGTTATACAGGAAAGGGATTATCATTAAGGCTACAGTTCACTGTAAATATAATTTTTCAATAGATCTTAGTTGCATCCTATGAGTATTTCTTTACATGTGTTTTCCAATATATTGCTAAAAGGTAGCATTTATTGTGAACAGAATAATAGGCAGTTGGTCTTATGTTCAAAGCCATTTCAAAAAAGCAGTAGTTAAAATGTTAAAAATGGAGGTCATTATACAAAATTGACTCCAAATGAATTCTTATTCAAAAAGAGATAATTAGGTGCTTCCCTGAAGAAAGTGCTATATTAGGAAATTAATCCCCATGGAATCAGCAGCCTTTCTGAATTTCAGTGATTTTGTAGTACTCATATATGATTATGCAATATGGAAACCTCAAAATATATCACCAAACCCACAGGCCTTACTGACAGCTGCTTGAACAGCCAAGCAAAGGAAGAGAAAAATAAAGAAGAATGACAGGCCGGGTGCACTGCCTCACTGCTGTAATCCCAGCATTTTGGGAGGCCGAAGCAGGCAGATCACCTGAGGAGTTTGGAATGAGTCCGACCAACATGGTGAAAGAGATGGGGGTCTCTACTAAAAATACAAAAATTAGCCGGGCATGGTGGCAGGTGCCTGTAATCCCATCTACTTAGCAAGCTGAGGTAGGAGGATAGCTTAGCAGGCTGAGATAGGAGGAAACCAAGAGGCGGAGGTTGCAGTGAGCTGAGATTGTGCCATTGCACTCTAGCCTAAGCAACAGAGCAAGACTTTGTCAAAAAAAAAAAAAAAAAAAAAAAAAAAAAAAAAAAAAAAAAAAAAAAAAAAAAAGAAAGAAAAGAAAAAAGAAAAAAAACAAAAGGAAGAAGAAGAATTACAACCACAGTAAAACTCATTCTTGATTTTAGCATCATAATTTCAAGGAATTTTTGAAAACATCAGAACTTTCTTGCACATTTCAGCAGTACTAGTCAAAAACTGTGTAATTAAAAGGAGGTAAGTTGAAGTAGGGCCAGGTAGAGATGAAGGAGATGTGAGGATGGGCAGTATATTAGTGCCACACGTGCAAAGTTAGTTCAGTAAAGAAAGGGATCAATTAGCTTAAAAGGTTTGAAACCATTTGGGCATAGTTTTAAAGACAAAAGAAAAATCATCCTGCAGGAATGCAGTTCATTATTGAGAGAAGATGAGCAATGAACAATGAATTCCATCAGTTTTATAGGCAACCCTCCTTCTCCTTCATACAGTACTATCCATTATTAATGAGCACTATTTCTGAGTGTGAAAGAACTGTTTGAAAAACATTAACATAGTCTATTGGATGTGATTGACATTGTCATTCCTTTTATTTTGCTGTTGGCAAGTGGCTTCCCTGTAGACGTATGTGCATCTGGACATTACTAATATTCTTCTTGTTATGCACTCTGGGCAGCTGTGATATGGAAATTTTCAGCATTGTATTTTATGGTTTATTTTTCAGCTTTTACATTGTGTTCTGTTGCAAGATGCGTAAGTCAAGTCTTTTTGTATGCAATGATCAATCAGAAAAAAAATTATCTTTTTTCTAATCTGACTCTTCTCCAAAATTTAAAAGAATTTTTTTCAAATTCTGGAGATATGCAATGACCGTCTGCTAGTGAAGCAGTTTTTTAGATCCATGTCTATTCATGGCATTTCTTTTTTACCCTCCAGTTTTCAAAGTTGATTACATTTTTAATTGTCCTGCTGAAAAAAAAAAAAAAAGAACTGTAGCCTCTGTCTACCTGCTGTTCAGTAACACTAAGCACTGACTAACCCGCCCACATAATACCTTTTAATCAACCAAATTAAAAGTAACAGAGTCAAGGATTAGAGGAGTAATGAATCCAAGAAAAAAAGAAATTAAACACCACATCCTCTTGACTTTTAAATACGTATGTAACTAAGCTGCTTTTTTCCTCTCAGCTGCCCCACTTCTCCCTCCTCACAGCCCATATGCACATCCACACAGAGATGTGTGCTCCTAAGTGTTACTGACTCACTTCACATCAGCATACCGCAAGTCATTCTGTTTCTCTGTACCTTAATTGCCTATCAATAAGGTGAAGTAGGGACTAAAACATCTTCAGTCACCTAAAGGTGACAGTCATTAATAGATGGAGGTGCAACTTAACTGCCTCTATTCCCTTTGTTGGTATTCCACTGCCAGTTTAGCCAAATTATTGAGTACACTAACAATTCATCTTAACAGAGCTCCCCAAAGTGTGTTTTGTCTCATGAGATGTCGATATATATAATACAAAAAAAAAAAAAAGAGAGAGAGAGAGACAGAGAGAAGTTGTTTTGTGGTAAATGTAACATGGCAGTGTTCTGTTTCAGTACTTTGGAGTGCTAGAGAGCCAGATGAACTCTCATAAGGCTGACATGAAACAGGGTTCCTCGGAAAGTGAGTATAATTATATGGTTTTCTTCAAGTGATATTACTTTAGCATATTTTCACCTCATAGGCTGTCTGGAGTTATTAGTGTTTTATGGAACACATTTTGGGAAATTCTGATTTAATTGCAGCTCCCTATTAAACATTTTATACTAATAGGAGTTATTCTAGGGGGAAAATGCTTTTACTTCCTACTCTTTCCATATATTACATAGTATGGTGATTAAAAGTGGGCTTGGGAGTTCTACTTCCTGAGGTCAAATACCAGCTCTACTAATTACTAGTTGTATGACCTTAGGCAAGTCTCTACCATTTATTTGACTCAATTTTCTCTACAGCCAAAAGAGGAAAAATAATAGTACCTTAGGCACAAAATAATGTGAATAAAGTAGTAGCTATAATAATTGTTACACTCCCAAAACCTATGCATATGAAGCACATCCGCCCTCTTATATCAGAAAGGCATGTTATGTTACAGATGTCTTTATCCAGTATTCTAGATATTGAAGAATTTTCCAGGAATGATTCTGAGTCCCAAAATTGATCATGAAACTTCATACACTCTTGTTTTCTCAGTTATCCAGTGGTTTGACTTATGAATTACCACTCTAATGAAATAATGCGGCAGGCCTGCATACTACACCAGCAAGTGTATTTGCAGGTCGGTCTCCAGGATGTAATATTCTTCCTCTTCTACTGTTAGGAAGCTATGTGTTACCCTAATGTTATAAATTTCAAGCCTATCAGTCCCTTTAAAACCTACCCAAACCATATTAAGGTGGTATTCATTCTTTTTTCTTTTTTTTTTAACCAACACATTTGTACTGCAAATCTAGTGCCCTAATGCTATGGTTTTAACGTGTCCTCCCCAAAATTCCAATGTGATGGTATTAAGATACGGGGACTTTAAGAGGTGACTAGGCCTATAGGGGCTCCTTCCTTATGAATAGGATTAAAGCCCTTATAAGAGAGGCTTCATGTAGCATTAGGCTCCCTTGTCCTTCCACCTTCTACTATATTAGGATGCAGCAAGAAAGCCCTCAGCAGAATGTTAGTGCCTCGATCTTAGATGTAGCCCCCAGAACTGTAAGAAATGTATCTCTCATCTTTATACATCACCCAGTCTCAGTATTTTGTGACAGAACCACGAATGGACTAAGACATCTATCATCCACCATTCAATTTTATAGCTAAATTTCAGAAAATCAGTATGTAAACATATAAATGACCAAGAAAATTTTAAAGAGCAATAGGTGATTTTAAAAAAGATAATTAAATGAAGTGTGTAATAGGGAATTACAAAGGTAAGAAGAACTTTACCTTAGGAAGTCATGTGAGGAAACTCTGTGAAAAGCAGTGTCACTTGAGCTGAAATATGGGTGAAAAGAAGGAGCCAAGCATGCAAAAGTTATCATCGAGAATGAAAGTACAAAAACAAGAATTACCTGGTGTCTAAGGAAAAAAGTGAAAGCCATTGAGACTAGATCATGCTAAGATAAAGCAAGACATATGGAAAATGAAATTAGAAAGAAATTATTGGATTACCATATAAAGCGATCTGTCAGACCAAGACATTGATCTGAAAGATTTTGATGGGTCAGACCTCATACAGGCCACAAAAGCAAAAATAGACAAATGGGATGATACTAGGGTAAAAAGTTTTGCAGAGCAAAAGAAACAATCAACAGAGTAGGGAGACAACTTACAGAATAGGAAAAAACATTTGCAAACTATTCATCAAACAAGAGATTAATAACCAAAATATATAAGGAACTCAAATAACTTAACAGCAAAACAATAATAGTAATCAAATTTAAAAATGGGTAAAGGACTTGAGTAGACATTTCTGAAAAGTAGACATACAAATGGTAAACAGGTATATTTTAAAATGCTTAACATCATGAATCATTATGGAAATGCAAATCAAAGTCAAAATGAAATATCATATTATCCCACTTAAAACAGCTGATATCAAAATGACAAAAAAATATGATGGTAAGTATGCCAGAAAGGAGAATACTCATTCTGCTGATAGAAATGTAAATTAGCATAGCCACCACTGAAAATCCCATGAAACTTTGGCAAATCGATCAATAAATAAACCTAGAAAAAGAGCTACTATATGATTCAACAATCCCACTGCTGGGCATATATCCAGAGGATTGAGATCAATATGTTGAAGTGATATCTGTACTCCTGTGATCGCTGAGTTTTTCCCAGTAGCCAAGATATGGAACCAATTTAAGTGTCCAGCAATAGATGAATAGATAAAGAAAATGTTGTATATGTACACAATGGCATATTATTCAACAATGAAAAGGAAATTCTGTCACTTGCAGCAATATGAATGAAACCAGAGGAAATTATGTGAAGTGAAATAAGCCAGGCACAGAAAGACAAATATTACATATTCTCACTCAAAGAATGTGTCAGCCAAAACTGTTCATCTCAGGGAAGTAGAGAGAGATTAGTAATTACTAGAGACTAGGAGGGGTAGAAGATTAGGAGGAATAAAGATAGGTTGGTTAATGGGTACAAAAATACAGTCAGATTGAAGAAATAAATTCTAGCATTCAATCACATGGTAGGGTGACTAAATTAATAATAATTTATTGTATATTTCAAAGTAGCTAGAAGAAAGATCTGTAATATTCTCAACACAAAGAAATGATAAATGTTTGAGGTGGTGAATATTTCAATTACCCTGATTTGATCACTACATATTTTATGTATCTGTTAAAACATCACATGTACCACAGATGCATATAGAATCATCATATGTCCATTAAAAATAACATAAATAAATAAAAACAATTTTCCCAGATAACAGATTGAAAGAAGGTGTCAGGGCAGATCCTGGAAACAGGGAAGCCACTTTAGCAGTTGTAGCAGCGATACAGACCAGAGAGAAAGGGTGTTGGACTTGGATGAAATCAAGGGAAAAATAAAGAGGTACCAGATTTAGCATATATTTTGAAAGTAAGATTGACAAGACTTGTGGAGGGACTGACTATGGGATGAAAATGGAAAAGAGGAACCAGGGATGATGCCCACATTTTGGCTTGAGAGGCAGTTGAATTTCAGTACAATACAATTTCCTGCACTTAGTGAGACTGGAAGAGTGGTAGGCATAAATTCTGCATTCTGCTTTTGTCACAATAATTTTTGTTGACTACTAGGCGTCTAAATGGAGAAATAAATTTGGCAGATGGTCATAAAAGCTGTAGCCCAGAAAATAGATATAAGATGAAATTAAGAAACTATCATAGAATATTGTATTAGAAACTCATTGTAGGCCAGGCACTGTCCTGATTACTGGAAATAAAGTGGTGAAGAAAATATATATGTGATAGGCAGAATTCTAAAACGGCTACCAAGGTCACTGCTTCCTGATGTGTAATATCCTCTTTTTGAGTATGGGTGGGACCTGTGTATATGATGAATATAACTCCCATAATTAAGACATGCTATGGAGCAGTGGCCCCCAACCTTTTTGGCACCAGAGACTAGTTTCATGGAAGACAGTTTTTCCATGGATTTGGGGTGGGGATAGTTTTGGGATGAAACCATCCCACTTCAAATCAGCATAAGGAGCATGCAACCTAAATCCCTCACCTGCGCAGCTCACAACAGGGTTCATGCACTCCTATGAGACTCTGCTGATCTGACAGGAAGCAAAGCTCAGGTGGTAGGTAATGTTCCCTCCACCACTGCTGACCTCCTGCTGCATGGCCGATTCCTGGTCTGTGGCCAGGGGTTGGGGACTCCTGCTATACAGCACAGTTTGCTTTAAGAAAAGAAGTTATCTTGGGTAAGCCTGATCTAATTAGAGTAGCCTTTAAAAAGGACTGGACCACTTCTGAAGATGAGTAACCTATGAGCCTAACATAAAAGAGACTGGAAATATGAGAGGACAAGGTGTAGAATGAACTACATCTCTGGGACCTGCTGGTATCAGCAAGAAAACAGAGACTTCGTTCACGCAACCACAGAGAAATAAATTCTGTCAATAACCTAATGGAGTCTCCAGATGAAGATGTGTCCAGCTGATACTTTGATTTCAACCTTGTAAGAACCCAGCCATGCTGTACTGAACCCCTGACCCAAGGAAACTCTTAAGATAATATATTTGTTTTTATTAAGCCACTACAGTTGTGGTAATTTCTTACATAGTAATATAAAACTAATTCTATGTACTTTGTCTGTTTTGTGGAGAATTCAGTTTGCTAGAAAAATGGAGAAGGAAGTAGAGCAGATAAATACCATCACATTTTCATTTCAAAAACAGGCTGTGCATCATTTTGAAGACTGGAGTTGAATGATTTAGAGATTGAGGTCCTTTATGACAGAATAGATGGATGAACTTAGTGGTTGGCTACTGAGGTACAAGCAAGAGACCTCAGATTAGGATGGTGGTAGCAGATATTGTGTAGAAAGGACAGATGTTAGAGCCATTTTGAGGGAACATTGAAGAACTGGAGTAACAGACATGAACGGAGAAGATAGGCATCCACACTGAACCAGCCCCGGTCCATGTATTGAAAATATCCTTATGTGTAAGTCACTTTGGGACAGCGGATATTAGATATAACAGTAGAGAAATTGAGAAGGAGATCATTCAGTATATTTCCCACTTTTGTTTATGTAGTTGCATTATTTATGATGCAGTCAAACCTCATATTGTCACCATTATTTTATATTTTTGCTCGATGTTTGATAGCCCATGTTAAGTCAAAGATATAAGAGTAACAGAGCCAAGCACTCTTGTCAGTAATTTCAATATACTGCTATATTACTGCTAGAATATAATGATGTTCAACTAGCTAAACGATCTGCTCATTTTATGACACAGTTGATGTCAAGTTTTGAAATCAAATTTCTCAATATCCATATCATAGATTATCAATTTTGAATGTATGTCTTGTTTAACACATTGAATTGCTGGATTATGTATTCCAGCAATTTAAAAAGATTATATCAATTATTTAGGATCTTGGTTGTTTTTTATATGAGGTTATTTTTCTTGGGTTCTCAAATGTGAAAATCAGTTATCTAAAGATTGTGATATAATCTTTTCTGTCATAGATATATAAAGGTTATTTATTGTCCTCTGACATTAATTGTGGCAGAGAAACCTGTGGGCAGGAAAATTTTAGTTTCACTGCAAACCATTTGCCATTTTGTCTCCTTTTTTACTAACTGGAGAAAAATATTTTGTCACTGTTTATATTTATTTCCTTGTTGTTTATAAATTGGTGTTGCTGCATTTACTACTTGTGTTGATTTTTCCCATGCTATGGCACTTATTTAATCTGTATATTTAAGGCTAATTCAGCTTCCATTGTTGTCTTTCTTGTTCTCATTACAATCATTATGCCAGATGATTTTTATTCTTTCTTCTATTTCCTTTTCATTCTTGAAATATTGCTTTCAGAATTTTTCATCAAAATTATTGCCTTTAATGTTAATTCTGTTTATTAACTTGAAAACACATTTTAAATTATACTTTGTTTAGTTTATTTAATTTTTTGCTTGTTTTACACATTTACGTTTGTATTCTTTGTTTCTTTCCATATAAACTTATGTTTCAGTTCCTCATATGCAATTTCTCTATCATACATTGGACACCAAGGAATCTTTAAATGTTTTTTTCTTATTTTACAATAAATTATTTATGAAATCTATTTATTTTTTAGATATGAAAACAATATTGCCTTCCACCTGATCTATTTTATTTTTTAATTTGGCACTCATAAGTAAGGAAATGATTGTACTGAAAGGAAGGAGATTTCATAGAAAAAGTGACATTGGTTAAAAAAATACTTTAAATAAACTGTTAGAGCTAGCTTGTGATACTGAAGATGCAAAAGATACATGTTGAGAATTGATGCAAACTTAGAAAAAAAATTTAATTTACCAAGGTGTAGAAAAGATTCTAATTCCATGTCGTAATTTATAAGATGATGATGAAGATGAACTATATGAGAATAGTTTCTGTTCAGAAACTATAGGAGGAGAGAGTCAAGTTGGCAGACTAGAGGCAGCTAGTGTGCAATACTCCTAAAGAGAGAAAACAAAGTGGCTGCTAAACAGTGCCTAGTGGCCCTGCAAGCCATCATCTAATAAACCATGTGGAGATCCAGCAAGGCAGTGAGGGAACACAGAGAACAGAAAAGAGTGAAGTTAAGCAGAAGCCCATCTGGGATTAGTACACAGGCAGGAGAAGTGTCCCAAAATGCGGAAAGGGTGAATCAGTGAGTGAGATCCACTAGGGGAACCACACTTCCCAAAGGGAGCTGTCCAAACCTTAGAAGGGGAAAATCCCCTTCTAGACTGCTAGACTGATACAGAGAGCCACCTGCAGTTTTTGCATAGGCAGCATTCAAGTCTGTGGGGACCACCAAAAGCATTGGACTTCAGAGCAATCCAGCACCAGCTGTCATAGCCCCAATTGAGAACACAATTGGAATGTCCAAGAACAGTGAGACTGCTCCACTCTACCTCAGAAGACTAGGCTTGGTGCCAGCCTCCAGGGCAATGACCTTGTTTCTGCCTGAACTCTGCCAGGGGAACAGTTCCAGGTTCCTCGGGAAGCACTTTGACAGCGGCATGGGCAACCCATCCATCACCACTGCTCATAGCCAGGTGGGCCATAGCTCCCGTGGCTTGCAGCACAGTGGAAATGCTTCTGCCTAAACTCTGTGGGTGGGTGTAACCCTGTGTTCCCCCAGGAAGCACCCAGACAGTAGATTGGGTAAACACCCCCACTGCTTCTAGCTGAGTGGGACCCACTGGCTGGGTTAGTGACCAAAGAAGGGAGAGCCCTCACTCTCAGAACATGGAGTAGCATTAGATGCCTGGTTTCGTGAGTGGAGGAGCAAGTAGGGTGTGTGTCCCTCCAAAGGACCTGCCCAGCAGGTCCTATAGGAAGAGGGAGTCAAGATGACAAACTAGAGGCAGTTAGTGTGGTCTGCCAACCATGATCCATGCCTGAGGGAGCCCTATGGACAAGAACACCTAACAAAGGCAACACAACCATGGAACCAGTGATTGGAGGAGGCTCCTCCAAAATGCAGGAGCCAGCCAGGTGAGGTGGTCATTTCTCTCCCACATCTCCTCAGACACAGAGCACTGCTGCCAACTGTGCCAAAGTACAAAAGAGACATATGGCTGAGTAAGAGTCTATCTGCCAGCCAGTAATTGTAAATGCCACATACTAGATTACAGCTCAAAATGCAACACCAAAATATTTTGCTAGTATACAGCACCTGTGAAAACTAAGGCAAAAATCCAGTCACAAATATAGATTTAGAACAGAGTTCTGGCCCTCTGAAAATACCCAGAAATAAAGTCTACTGACTAAACTTAACTCACATCACATTTAAAGGAACATTAGCCCTCATACATAAGAAAGATTAAATCCAAGAACTCGAAACTCAAAAAGCCAGTGTGTTCCCTTAACTCCAAAAGAACACACTAGAACCCTAGAAATGGTTCTTAGTCAGACTGAGATGACTGAAATGATGGACATAGAATTCAGAATCTGGATGGCAAGAAAGCTCATCAGGATTAAGGAGAAAGTTGAAACCAAATCCAAGGAATGCAATATTTTTTTAAAAAACTGATCTAGGAGCTAAAAGATGAAATAGCCATTTTAAGAAAGAACAAAACTAACCTTCTAGAACTGAGGTATTTATGTCAATAATTTCACAATACAGTTAGAAGCATTAACATTAGACTAGATCAAGTTGAAGAAATAATTTCAGAGCTTGAAGGCTGTTTTTTCAAATCAACTCAGTCAGACAAAATAAAAAAGAAAAAGGAATTAAAAAACCTGAACAAAACCTCTGAGAAATATGGGATTACATAAAGAAGCCAAATCTATGACTCATTGGCATTTCTGAGAGAGAAGAAGAGAGAGTTGGCAACTTGGAAAACACATTTGAGGACATCGTTTATGAAAATTTTCCAATCTTGCTAGGGAGGAGGATGTACAAATCCATGAAACACAGAAAACTTCTGAAAAATACTGCACAAGATAACCATACCCAAGGCACATAGTCATCAGATTCACCAATGCAAACACAAACAAAAAAAACTTAAAGGTAGCTAGAAAAAAGGTCAAACCACCTAAAAAGAGAACCTCGTCAGGCTAGCAGCAAACCTCTCAGCAGAAATCTTACAAACGATAAGAGATTGGGAGCCTATATTCATCATTCTTAAAGAAAAGAAATTCCAACCAATAATATAACATCTTGCCAAACTAAACTTCATAAGCGAAGTAAAAATAAAATTATCAAGCACTAAGGGTACTCATTACCAGCAAAGCACTCTTAAAATATGTCCTTAACAGAGTGTTAAACATGGAAACCAAAGACCAAAACCTGCTACCACAAAACACACTCAAGTACATAGTGCACATATGATATTACACAATTACACAATCAAGTCTAGAAAATAAGCAGCAAGAGCACGATGACAGAATCAAAATCTCATATGTCAATACCAACCCTGAATATAAATGGTCTACATGCCTCAATAAACCTTTTTCCCATTTAGATTGAAAAAAAAGAGATAGATAAAAAAGTACAGCTCTTTGCCAGCGTTCATTTAAACACACTCTTTGAAGTTGAAAATTTGACTGATTTTAAATGTGAAAATAAAATACAAAAACTATTCTCTGAGTTATTTCTAGACAGAATTAACATCAGAATCATCAGAATTATCTATTTTTGTAAAAATTAGATTCATCAAATGAAGTTTTAGCCAGCAACTATTAGAGAATGATGTTAACATTATGCATAGGAGTGCCAAATTTTCTAGGATTTGATATTTTTAGCAATTGAGAATTAATATAGTTTGCAAATGAAAATATCACTACTAAAAACAGAATACTATATATAGAACAGTGTCTTTTGTTTCCAAAGTCGATAAATTAGTGATACAAAAATAATAATAAAAGCAATATTGTGTGGCAAAGTTACTTTTGGGTAAACACTGCAGCCACAAGTGCCACTAGTGAGTATCCTCAGAGCAAACTGAAAAAGGATTAAAAGGCATAGAGTGGCAAGCTGGATAAAAAAGACAAAATCCAACTGTCGGTTGTCTTCAAGAGACATATCTCACATATAATAATGCTCCGGGCTCAAAGTAAAGGGATAAAGAGCTACCAGGCAAAGAGAAACCAGAAAAGAGCAGGAGTTGCTTTTCTTTTATCAGATATTACAGACTTTAAACCAATAACAATCAGGAAGGACAAATAAAGCATTACATAATGATAAAGAGTTTAATTCAACAAAAAGACTTAAGTATCCTAAATACATATGTATCCAATATTGGAGCAGCCACATTTACAAAACAAGCTCTTCTTGACCTACGTAAAGACTTTGAGAGTCACACAATAATGAGGGACTTCAACACCCCACTGACAGTGTTAGATCACCAAGGCAGAAGACTAACAAAAAATATTCTGTATTTAAATTCTACCCTTGACCAATAGAATTTAATAGACATCTACAGAAGACTTCACTTAGCAACCATAGAGTATACATTCTTCTCATCTACACATGGAATATATTCTAATATCAACCACATGCTTGACTATGAAGCAAGTCTCAATAAATTTAAAATAATAAAAATTATATCAAGCATATTCTTAAACAGTAGTGCAATAAAAACAGAAAACAATATCAAGAGATTTTTCAAAACTGCACAAAACAAGAAGATATTACAATCTTAAAATTATATGCACCTAACACTGGAGCTCCCAGATTTATAAAAAAAATTACTATTAGACCTAAGAAATGAGATAGATAGCAACACAATAATAGTGTAGGGACTTCAATACCCCACTGATAGCACTACACAAATCATCAAGACAGAAAGCCAACAAAGAAATAATGGACTTAAACTATACCCTAGAACAAATGGATTTAACACATATTTACAGAATATTCTCCCAACAACTATAGAATACACATTCTTAACATCAGCACGTGGAATATTACCAAAGATAAAACATACGATAGGTGACAAAACAAGTAGAAATAAATTTAAGAAAATCAAAGTAATATGAAGTACTCTCTCGGACCACAGTGAAGCATAATTGGAAATCACTCCAAAAGGAACCCTCAAAATCATTCAAACACATGGAAATTAAATAACCTGCTCCTGAATGATCAGTGGGTCAACTATGAAATCAGAATGAAATATGAAAATTATTTGAAATGAATGATAATACTGACACAGCTTATCAAAATCTCTGGGATACAGCAAAGGCAGCACTAAGAGGAAAGTTCACCGCATGTTCCTACTCATAATGCGGAGATGAACAATGAGAACACATGGACACAGGGAGGGGAGCAATACACACCGGGGCCTGTTGAGTGTTGGCGGTGATGGAAGTGAACTTACAGATGGGTCAATAGGTGCAGGAAACCACCATGGTACACGTATACCTATGTAAAAAACCTGCATGTTCTGCACATGTATCACGGAACTTAAAGTAAGAAAAAAAAAGTCCAAGACTAGATGAATTCACAGTTGAATTCTACCAGACATTCAAAGATGTATTGGAGACAATCCTATTGAAAAAATTCTGAAAGACAGAGAAAGAGAGTGTATTAGTCCATTTTAATACTGGTATAAAGAACTGCCTGAGACTGGGTAATTTATAAAGGAAAGAAGTTTAATTTACTCACAGCTAAGCATGGCTGGGAAAAACTCAGAGAACACAATTATGGCAGGAGGCAAAGGGGATGCAAGGCACCTTCTTCACAAGGCAGCAGAAAGGAAATGTGCTGAGGAAAGGGGGAAGAGCCCCTTATAAAACCATCAGATCTCATGAGAACTTTCTGACTATCACAAGAACAGCCTAGGGGAACCACCCCCATGATTCACTTACCTCCACCTGGTCTCTCCCTTGACATGTGGGGATTATAGGTATTAAAATTTAAGGTGCGATTTGGGTAGGGCCACAAAGCCTAACCATATCAGAGGTAATCCTCCCTAAGTTATTTTATGAAGCAAGTATTACCCTAGTACCTAAACCAGGAAAATACATGAAAAAAGATAACTACAGATGAATAAATGACTAACATAGATGCAAAAATCCTAAACAAAATACTAGCCAACTGAATCCAACAGCACATCAAAAAGATAATAATACATCATGATCATGTGAGTTTCATCTTGGGGGATACAGGGATGGTTTAACATATGCAAGTCAATAACTGTAATACAGTACATAAACAGAATTAAAAATAAAAACAATATGATCATCTCAACAGACACAGAAAAAAGCACTGGATAAAATCCAGCTTCCTTTTATGATAAAAGCCCTCAACAAAATAGGCCTAGAAGGAACATACTTTAAAGTAATAAAAGTCATGTATGACAAGCCCACAGCTAATATCACACTGCATAGGGAAAAGTTGAAAGCATTCTCCCTGAAAACTGAAATATGACAAGTATGTTTACTTTTACTACTTATATTCAACATAATACTGGAAGTCCTAGCCAGAGTAATCAAACAAGAGAAAGAAATAAAGAGCATCCAAATTGAAAAAGAAAAACTCAAACTGTTGCTGTTTGTTCATGATGTGATTGTATAACTAGGAAACCCTAAAGACTCATCCAAAAAGCTTCTAGATCTGATAAACAAATTCAGAAAAGTCTTAGCATGCAAAATCAATTTACACAAATCCGTAGCACTTCAATACACTTACAACGACCATGTAGAGAATAAATTCAAGATCTCAATCCCTTTTGCAATAGCTGCACAAAAAGGTGAAAGATCTCTACAGGAAAACTAAAAAACACTGCTGAAAAAAATCGTAGATGACATAAATAAGTGGAATCACTTTCCATGCTGATGGATGGCAAGAAAATGACCATATGGCCCATATTAATCTATAGATTCAATGCAATTCTCATCAAAATACTATCATCATTCTTCACAGAACTAGAAAAAAAAATCCTAAAATTCATTATGGAATCAAAGAAGAGCCCACATAGTCAAAGCAATACTAAGAAAAAGGTAATATGTGAAGGCATCACATTACCCAACTTTAAACCATACTATAAGGCTATATTTACCAAAACAGCATGATACTCGTATAAAAATAGGGGCATAGACAAATAAAGAATAGAGAACCCAGAAAGTATTTACAGCCAACTGATCTTCAACAAAGCATACAAAACCACAAATTGGGGAAAGGGCACACTATTCAATAAATGGTGCTAGGAAAACTAACAAACCACATGTAGTAGAATGAAACTGGATTCCTGTCTCTCACCGTATACAAAAATCAACTCAAAATGGGTAAGACTTAAATCTAAGATGTGAAACCATAAAATTTCTAGAAGATTACATTGGAAAAATTCTTTGGGACGTTGGTTTAGGCAAAGAATTCATGATTAAGACCCTAAAAGCAAAAAATAAAAAATAAATAAATAAATAGGACCTAATTAAACTAAAAAGCTTCAGCACAGCAAAAGTGATAATCAGCCAAGTAAACAGACAACACACAGAGTGGGAGAAGGTATTTGCAAACTATGCATTCAACAAAGGACTAGTGTCTAGAATCTACAAGAACTCAAACAAATCAGCAAGAAAAAAAATAATAATCTCATCAAAAGTGGGCAAAGGATATGAATAGATGTTTCTCAAAAGAAGATATACAAACAGCCAACAAACATGAAAAAGTGCTCAACAGCACTAATCATCAGAGAGGGAAATGCGAATTAAAACCACAATGAGAAAAACATCTACTGCTGCAACAATGACCATAATTAAAACATCAAAAAACAATAGATATTGGTATGGATGTGGTGAAAGGGAACATTTTTAAACTACTAGTGTGAATGTAAATTAGTACAACCACTATGGAAAACAGTATGGCGATTTCTTTTTGAGTCTCTCTCTGTCACCCAGGCTGGAGTGCAGTGGCACCATCTCAGCTTACTGCAACCTCCACCTCCCGCGTTCAAGCGATTCTCCTCTCTCAGCCTCAAGAGTGGCTGGGATTACAGGTGCCTGCCACCATGCCTGACTAATTTTGTACTTTTAGTAGAGACAGGGTTTCATCATGTTGGCCAGGCTGGTCTCGAACTCCTGACCTCAGGTGATCCACTCGCCTCGGCCTCCCAAAATGCTGGGATTACAGGCATGAGTCACTGTGCCTGGCTGGAGATTTCTTAAAGAACTGAAAGTACAACTACCATTCAATCCAGCAATTCCACTACTGGGTATCTGTCCAAAGGAAATAATTCATTCTATCAATAAAACACATGCAGTCATATGTCCATTGCAGCACTATTCACAATAACAAAGACGTAGGTGCAACCTAGATGCACACCAACAGTCAATTAGATAAAGAAAATGCTGTATTATAAATATACCATGTAATACTACAGCTGAGAGGTGAAACCAGTTGGACTTCTGAGTTGGGTGGGGACTTGGAGAACTTTTCTGTCTTATAAGAGGATTGTAAAATGCACCAATCAGCACTCTGTACTTAGGATTATAAAACTCACCAGTCAGTGCTCTGTGGCTAGCTAGAGGTTTGTAAAATGGACCACTCAGCCGTTCTGTAAAATGGACCACTCAGCACTCTGTATAATGGACCAATCAGCACTCTGTATAACGGACGAATCATCAGGACATGGGTGGGGGATAAATAAGGGAATAAAAGCTGGCCACCTCAGCCAGTAGCAGTAACCTCTTGGTCCCCTTCCACCCTGTGAAAGCTTTGTTCTTTTGCTCTTCACAGTAAATCTTGCTGCTGCTCACTCTTTGGGTCCGTGCCATCTTTAAGAGCTGTAAAGCTCACCGCTATAAAGCTCAGCGAGACCATGAACCCATGGGAAGGAACCAACTCCGGACACAGGGCCATAAAAAAGAGTAAAATTCATGACCTTTACAGCAACATGAATGGAGCTGGAAGCCATTATTCTAAGCTAAGTAACATAAAAACAGAAAACCAAATACTGCATATTCTCACTTATAAACGAAAGCTAAACACAATACACATGAAAATAAGGATAGGAACAGTAGACACTGAGGACTACTAGAAGGAGAGGAGTGGGTGCAGGTTTTAGAACCACCTGTTGGAAGCTATGCCTATTGCCTAGGTGGTGGGATTGTTGGGACCCCAAACCTCAGCATTACAACATGTACCCATGTTTCAAACCTGCACATGTACCCTTTAATCTATAATAAATGTTGAAATTATTTTCATAAAAAATAAAAAAATGCTTTTTACCAATAGAGCACTTTAATTCTCAATGTCTCTAATGTTTTAATTACAGTACACTATGTAAATATTCATTTTTATAGTTCTTGAATTTCTTTATACATTTATAATTTACAGTGAAAATAATTTTAATAACAAAATTGGCAAAATGTTTGGAGGTCACAGCAAAATTATCATTACTGATTGTTATGATTACTTTGAAGTTTCACCTTATATGGTTATTATTGCTATCATGTATTTCCACATAAGGTGAAAGCTTCCTGTATTAGGTGTGTGTAATCATATTTATAAAAACATATTATTTCATATATATTCACTTAGAAAATAAATTCTTGAGAATGGGAAGAAAATTGATGAGAAGCAGAGAACACTATTATATTAAAATATTTAAAAAATTCTTACTGAATTAGTGCTTGCCTACAATTTCTGTATTTTAAAAACATAAAAATACACTACTTACACGTTTATTTGCATGAATTGGAGGAGACAGGATGTTGTTCTTCACATAACACATCATTCTATTCCTTGAGGCTTAAAAAACTAAAATCCAGGGTTGGGTGTGGTGGCTCACACCTGTAATCCCAGCACTTTGGGAGACTAAGGTGGGTGGATCACGAAGTCAGGAGACCAAGATCATCCTGGCCAACATATTGAAACCCTGGCTCTACTAAAATACAAAAATTAGCTGGGCATGGTGGTGTGCGCCTGTAGTCCCAGGTATTCAGGAGACCGAGGCAGGAGAATCGCTTGAACCCAGGAGGTGGAGGTTGCAGTGAGACAAGATAGTGCCACTGCAATTCAGCCTGGGCAACAGAGCGAGACCAAAAATCGCAAAAATCCAAAATCCAAAATCCAAAATCGCAACCAAGTGTCCTGTATTTATGACCTAGGTCATAAAATACTATTATAATTTCACATCTTTAATTTGTTAGAGATAGAAGTACAACAGAATTCCTATCTTTCCTGAGGGTAAAAAGGATAAAAATGATTTTTTTTTTCCTTTCTCTTAACTGATTAAAAGGAAATAGCTACTAGCCTAATCAAGGCTTAATCTTTTCCTCCTATTAATAAGTGGATATGCAGTTCTACTTACTGTTTTCAATGACGATACATTTGAAAAAATAAAATTGAACTTTCCAAGTAGCTCACCTTCTGTTCAGAACTGCTCTTGCCTTTTTTATTTATTTTATTTGTTTCTTTTCTTTTTTTTTTTTTTTTTTTTTTTTTTT
>NW_016803023.1:583546-608078 GCF_001698545.2 Rhinopithecus bieti | reverse complement strand
GTTTTTTTTTTGTTTTTTTTTTTTTTTTTTTTTTTTTTTTTTTTTTTTGAGATGGAGTCTCGCTCTGCCACCCAGGCTGGAGTGCAGTGGCGCTTTCTCAGCTCACTGCAACTTCAGCCTCCCTGGTTTAAGTGATTCTCCTGCCTCAGCCTCCCAAGTAGCTGAAACTATGGGTGCGCACCACCACGCTGGCTAATTTTTGTATTTTTCATAGAGACGGAGTTTCACCACGTTGGCCAGGCTGTTCTCGAACTTCTGACCTCAAGTGATCTGCCCGCCTAGGCCCCTCAAACTGCTGGATTACAGGCATGAGCAACTGCACCGACCTGCTCTCACCTTTTAAACTTCATTCATTAAATTCCTATCTCCTCACGTTATGATATTGGGTGGGAGGGGTTTTCTAACTGGCAAAGAGATGGCAGTTTTGAAAGAAATGTTTATTATATTGACTTATCGACATCATGTTAAAAGAGATGTGGAATAAATATGGGCGTTAGCTAGCATCATATCCCACAAAAAGCAATGCAATTATTTGCAATCACACAAGTGAGGCTCGTGGGCTGGGAAGTTTTTCTCAGAGCCTTTATGTGAAAGGATAAAATAATACTCTTGTTTCTGGAACCAATAATTCAATATGATGTCTTCCTTCAGGAGCAGTTGCCATCTAAGAAATTTACTTAAATCATAGCAACAACAAAGTCTGTCATTTCTTTCATTATTCTATTCCTGGCCTGGCTAGATAAGAGCAGAAAGATAATTAAGTCAGTGATGAGTTGCAGGCACGATGCCATTTCAGCTATTAAGAAATATACTGAGCAGTACATATATAGACACATGTTGTCAGACCTGTGAGGGGCATCATTTTAACTTCTTTTCATGCCCTGTCTGATGGATACACATCCATCCTTCAGCACTGCAGCTGAGGTAATTATATGATAAATAGATGGTAGGTAGGTAGATAGATTTTATAGATTTATTTTAAAACCAAAATATTGTTTAAACGTAACCTGCTTTTTACAGTATTTTTTTCTGAAAATAGTTCAGATGAACATGGTTATCTTTTAAGAATGAAAACATCATCGGTGATGATAAAATGTTATATCACTATTATTGAAAACTTTTTTTTTAACTTTTAAGTTCAGGGGTACTGGTGCAGGTTTCTTATATAGGTAAGTTTTCCTCATGGGGGTTTGCTGTACAGATTATTTCGTCACTTAGTTATCAAGTCTAGTACCCATTAGTTATTTTTCCTGATCCTCTTTCGAAATCTTCCTGCCCTCCACCCTCCAGTAGGCACCAATGTCTCTTGTTCCCCTCTATGCATCACTGTGTTCTCATTATTCAGCTCTCATTTATAAGTGAGAACATGTGGAAAAACACATTTTATAATCGACCTTACTGATACCATAGAAATTATGACCATACACTGAATATTGCCAGTATTATAAGACATTAAACATGTTTGTGTATTATATACAATATTATAAAAGTTAAACAGAAATGTAGCTAAATGTCCCAAAAATGCAAATAAACTAATGACCCACATAAAATAAAAAATTCATATTAGGGTATTGATATATATGTAAAAAAGTTTGCATAAATGGGCGTTATCTCCAAAAGTCCATAGTCCTGCCTTTCCCATCTTGATTAACATTATATGTAGAAAGGCTATAGCGTTCTAAAGTTTTTAAAAAAGCAATAGATTAGGACTTGCTTATTTTTTCTTTATGTTTTCTAATTTTACGCAAAAGGAAAATAATTTTATCAATTTTCATGAATTTTTTGAAGTGTATACTTTTATCGTAAATGAGCTCAGCAATTCGTCTTTCCTTACCTGTTTCCTCCTTCCATGTCTCCTGTGTGCCCGGGACTATACCATAAAATTACATATGTGAGCCATGACATAAAGATTATATTAATATATATGAACAAATTTTATGTATATAAATACACACTAATATTTTAACAACATTGGATTATACTGCTTATTACCATTTTAAAATTTATATTTAAGTTAATACAGTGTTCATATTTTAAAATAATTTAAAACAATCTAATTCTTACAGATTAATATATATATATTATATATGTATCTCTATTTCTAAGTTATTAGGTCAAAATGGTGATCCCTTTGATTAACTACTTCTATATAGTCACTTAAACTTATTAGTATTAAATCATTAATAGTGTGGAAAATATCAACATTACATTAACTCTGGTAAATAAAACTGAGTAGATAGAATCACGAAAATTTCTGATTATTTTCTGCAAAAAATTTCCTAGAAGGTTACTGCATAGAAAAGCATAAACATTTTAAAATAAAATTTCTGATTTTACTTCTAGTTAAGACGGAGTAATTCATGTCTGACTATAAGAATAGACAAGACTCTGAATAAGCACCAATATCTTGCTGCTTTTTGCCTGATTTCATTTGAGTTTGGTTGACAACAGAAGCTTAAAAAAATCAAGCAAAAACTGTCAGAACCAACTTTGCCAAAACTCTGGAAAACAGTCAAAGGTTGTCAATAACAAAGCAAATGCTGACTCAAGGAAAAGGCAACTTGAAAACAGTAGGAAAGGTTTGTGATGCTTTGTTTGCTCTTGTGCCACTCCTTCCCCAGCACTGCATCTATTCTGAATCGGGCAGAGCTTCCCAGCCTGGGCCCCTGGGCCCTGGTTTTGGAGAGGGGAGAGAACACTTCATTGATAAAGAATTGTGTTTGTAAGCCTGTAACCCCAGCACTTTGGGAGGCCGAGATCACGAGGTCAGCAGATCGAGACCATCCTGGCTAACACGGTGAAACCCCGTCTCTACTAAAAAATACAAAAAACTAACCGGACGAGGTGGCAGGCGCCTGTAGTCCCAGCTACTCGGGAGGCTGAGGCAGGAGAATGGCGTGAACGCGGGAGGCGGAGCTTGCAGTGGGCTGAGATCCGGCCACTGTACTCCAGCCTGGGCGACAGAACGAGACTCTGTCTCAAAAAACAAAACAACAACAACAAAAAAATTGTGTTTCGAGGTCAGGAGATCGAGACCATCCTGGCTAACACGGTGAAACCCCGTCTCTACTAAAAAATACAAAAAACTAACCGGACGAGGTGGCAGGCGCCTGTAGTCCCAGCTACTCGGGAGGCTGAGGCAGGAGAATGGCGTGAACGCGGGAGGCGGAGCTTGCAGTGGGCTGAGATCCGGCCACTGTACTCCAGCCTGGGCGACAGAACGAGACTCTGTCTCAAAAAACAAAACAACAACAACAAAAAAATTGTGTTTCGAGGTCAGGAGATCGAGACCATCCTGGCTAACACGGTGAAACCCCGTCTCTACTAAAAAATACAAAAAACTAACCGGACGAGGTGGCAGGCGCCTGTAGTCCCAGCTACTCGGGAGGCTGAGGCAGGAGAATGGCGTGAACGCGGGAGGCGGAGCTTGCAGTGGGCTGAGATCCGGCCACTGTACTCCAGCCTGGGCGACAGAACGAGACTCTGTCTCAAAAAACAAAACAACAACAACAAAAAAATTGTGTTTCGAGGTCAGGAGATCGAGACCATCCTGGCTAACACGGTGAAACCCCGTCTCTACTAAAAAATACAAAAAACTAACCGGACGAGGTGGCAGGCGCCTGTAGTCCCAGCTACTCGGGAGGCTGAGGCAGGAGAATGGCGTGAACGCGGGAGGCGGAGCTTGCAGTGGGCTGAGATCCGGCCACTGTACTCCAGCCTGGGCGACAGAACGAGACTCTGTCTCAAAAAACAAAACAACAACAACAAAAAAATTGTGTTTCGAGGTCAGGAGATCGAGACCATCCTGGCTAACACGGTGAAACCCCGTCTCTACTAAAAAATACAAAAAACTAACCGGACGAGGTGGCAGGCGCCTGTAGTCCCAGCTACTCGGGAGGCTGAGGCAGGAGAATGGCGTGAACGCGGGAGGCGGAGCTTGCAGTGGGCTGAGATCCGGCCACTGTACTCCAGCCTGGGCGACAGAACGAGACTCTGTCTCAAAAAACAAAACAACAACAACAAAAAAATTGTGTTTCGAGGTCAGGAGATCGAGACCATCCTGGCTAACACGGTGAAACCCCGTCTCTACTAAAAAATACAAAAAACTAACCGGACGAGGTGGCAGGCGCCTGTAGTCCCAGCTACTCGGGAGGCTGAGGCAGGAGAATGGCGTGAACGCGGGAGGCGGAGCTTGCAGTGGGCTGAGATCCGGCCACTGTACTCCAGCCTGGGCGACAGAACGAGACTCTGTCTCAAAAAACAAAACAACAACAACAAAAAAATTGTGTTTCGAGGTCAGGAGATCGAGACCATCCTGGCTAACACGGTGAAACCCCGTCTCTACTAAAAAATACAAAAAACTAACCGGACGAGGTGGCAGGCGCCTGTAGTCCCAGCTACTCGGGAGGCTGAGGCAGGAGAATGGCGTGAACGCGGGAGGCGGAGCTTGCAGTGGGCTGAGATCCGGCCACTGTACTCCAGCCTGGGCGACAGAACGAGACTCTGTCTCAAAAAACAAAACAACAACAACAAAAAAATTGTGTTTCGAGGTCAGGAGATCGAGACCATCCTGGCTAACACGGTGAAACCTAGTCTCTACTAAAAAATACAAAAAACTAACCGGACGAGGTGGCGGGCGCCTGTAGTCCCAGCTACTCGGGAGGCTGAGGCAGGAGAATGGCGTGAACGCGGGAGGCGGAGCTTGCAGTGAGCTGAGATCCGGCCACTGCACTCCAGCCTGGGCGACAGAGCGAGACTCCGTCTCAAAAAAACAAAACAAAACAAACAAAAAAAAGAATTGTGTTTGTGTCTTTTTATCTGTCTGGGGCATAAGCTGATGCATAGTCGTGTCATTTTTTCCCCTAACTAGGAACCTACTTGAGGAGAAAAAGCTGCAGGCATTCCTCAAAAACATTACAAGGTGAAGGAGTAACCCACAGCAGCTTGAGTAGGTCCTCATGATATATAAAAGACTAGAAATCTGTGAGGAAAAGCAGAGGAGAGAGTTTCTTTGGGAACTTAGGGCATTAAAAACTGCCAGGGTTTATTAGAACGTTTAGAAAGTCACATGCATGCCCAGGACAGGAAAGTTACTCAGAGAAGAGCCGAGAAGACCCAGAATTTCACCTCTGAGTGCCAGGCAAAAAGTGAGAGTGAAGACAGAGTTGTGAATGGCCTGGCTACATGGTGAAAGGAAGCCTCAGCACAGAGCTGAGTGGCAGATGAGTTTTGGGTTTTTTTCTTCTTTTGTTTTCTTTTCTTTTTCTCCCCACCTCATCTTAAATATTTGGCAATCATAAAGACCTATGACTGAATACCGTTTAAGGGTTTTCTTCATCACATAGGCAAAGCTGCTGATGGATTAAAAACTAAACTGTCTTGAATAAGTACTAGTTTTGAAAAGTAAAAAGCAGAGCCGCTTAATGTTTGACTAAACTGTGAGGAAATGAACGCACTATGGGGGAAATTTTTTAAGAAGAATAAATTTTTTCATATGAGGAGAGTAAAATCAGAATACAAAGGTATGACCACCAGGGTATTGAAAACACATGGACCTTTCTTATATCATAACCACTACTTTGCATTTCAAGGAGAAATTTTTATGTTTGCAAGGGGAATTCAGGGGCATCTGTTCTAGGTTGATATTAATACTTTCAATTCATAATTGATAAATTTGGAAATGAGAAAGAAAAATAAACGTATGTCAGGGGAAAATGTGCTTTGTGAGTTGAAAGGGGTTGTTAACGATGTAGTGTAAAGAATGAGTGGAAAGCTTTCATAACTATATCTACATTGCTACCATAAAAAATATGTCTAAAAATGTTCCTTCCTCTTAAATTAAAAGTTAACTTCATACAGAATATCCAGTGAAAATGAAATGCAAGACAAAGCACTGACTTCATCAGAAATTAGGTCAAACTAAAAAAAAATGGATGATTAAAATTTTCTGCTAATCGTCTCTAGATATGATTAACTATGCTGAATGTAAAACACCACATATATTTGAGTCTTCTGAGTTAAATGCAAAAGTATGGGGTCCAACTGAAAAAAGACACATGTTATTTAGTATATTAAATTTCCGTAGCAGGTGTATGCAATGAGGACAATGAAAAAAAAAAAAATCAGCCCTTAGTTGAACCTACTAAGAGAAAGATAATTTTGTCAGAATTCACTTTCTGCAATATTGGAACTCACTTTGTGCAATAGTAGGAAATCTAAGATTCTCTCATTGCAGTAAAGGAAGCATCGATTCCTCTGTTCACTGGGTTTGTAATAATTAGAGGATGGATTAGTCACATTTTCTGCCTCACTTAATAAAATTCACTATAATTCATTTCATTTTTGAACTGCAGATAGCATGCTAATTTCAAATTGTTGCTATCTCTGTCAACTTAATAGTCAATTCCTTATCAAATAAGTATATAAACTGTCATTAAAAATTCATCAATAAATAAACTATAGATAAATCTGAACAATCTATTAACTGTTTGGCTGTAATAACGCTGCTGAGACATTTACAAATACATAGGCAACAAACAGCTTCCACTTTCCCTGTAGTATTTCTTTGTCTTCTGATGACCTGTCGTCCATTCAACTAAACATGGTCTTGCTGTTACTGGAAAAGGGCTTTGAGAAAAATCTGCGAATTCCAAAATAAAAAGAAAGAACAAACTGTAAAATTACGGAGAGCTATAAAAGCAGAATGCAGGGCAAGACTCTTATGATGTGCTAGACTGTTTACAGGTAGCTCTTTCTCCCAAAATATTATTTCCTTTCATTACATGGAAAATTGTCTTTCATATTGCAGCTCTCTCATGTATTTTACAAACCAAAATTTTGAATTAAAAAGTCATTTTGAATAACCAAATTGATCTCCTAAAACTGTAGAGGTCAATGTACAATCACTGCATATTCGCACAGATTAGGTTGATGAAATTTCTAAATTTCTAATGCCTAATAGCTCAATTGAAACTATACTTGACTTAAAATTTAAATAATTGCAATTAAACAAATTTTAAAATCTAGAATAGAAATGAATTTATCAAATTTCTGAATATATGAGTACTTTTAACTTGATAGTAATTTTAGAAAAAGAGGTAAAATTTGATTGTATTCTTCAAGTGTAAAATAATCTGTATGCCAGTGTACATAATTAAATGCAAAGAACATACTGGAAAATAAGAAATATGACAAAGTTTGATACCCTTGCAGTTAAAGACATCGTTCAAACTTATTGCAAAGTTAAGCACTGCCACATAAAAGGACAAAGAATAACAGCTGGCCTGAAAAGTAAAACATAAGTACTGGTGAATATAGAAACTATTGCAGTTTTAGAAGTAATTGCTGAAACACTGATTGAAAGATTATGAGATACTAATTTAAGCATCAGATTAGTATTTATAGAAACTCTTACAAAGCTGGTGAGAATTTTATACATGACATTTTCATAGGGGGATTATGAGAATAGAAACAGCTATAAACATTGTGAAAGCAGTTCAATAATATGTTTCAAGATATTTTCCCTTCTGTGTCTTTTTACTCAGTGATTCTACTTCTTTCTGTCTGTATTAAGAACATAACTAAAACATGAAGGATATGTCCATTATGATGAATAGTAAAACACTGAATGTAATTAAATACCTACCAATAAGGAAATATTGAATTATAATACATCCATAAATGAATTATAATGTAATCATTAAAATTATCTTCATCAAGCATTGCTAGAAAGAATGAATGTTTAGTCTATATTATTAAGTGATAATAAGATATTAAAATATGTGCAATAAATATATACAGAAATAATGAAATGAAAACTTAAAATATTAACCATGATAATTTCTTTAAAAAAAAAATTTATTGGTACATAGTAGGTGTATATATTTGTGGAGTATGTGAGATATTTTGACACAAACAATGCATAATAATTGCATCAGAGTAAATGGGATATCCATCATCTCAAGCATTTATCATATGTTTGTGTTATAAACATTCCATTATTTTAAACATAAAATAAATTATTTTGACTGTAATCACCCTGTTGTAATAGAATGTATATGCTTTTAAAAAATTAACTTTCATACTTTTCAGTATTTTCCAAATTTCATTTTTCACTATGTGTTAGTTTTATATCATGTATTAGCATTCTTTAACAGAATATTAACTAAATATTGTTTAACTTTGGTTAAAACAGCCTTGGTGCATGCATAAACTCATGAATTCAATCGACAAATATTGCAAGTATTTACTATGGGCTTGGCATTCTCCACACCTTGAATTTGAATTGTAAACAAGATATATGTAAGTCCTGCCTTTATATAGAGTTTATATTCAAGTGTGACCAGAAAATATATAGAGTTTTATTGGAGCAAAAAATGGAAAATAAGAATGAATAAATAAGTAAATGAGAAAATGGATATATGGACTTTATTCAGTTTTAAAAGAGGAAAGCAGAGAATATTAGTGTTCGTTTTAAGCCCTTAATGGATGTAAGTATTTTTTGTTGTTTTTATATCAGCAATAGTGAAAGTATTTTAATGGAGTGGGAGAAATGGACAATGTAGAAGAAAACATTCCAGAGTAGATTATAGAGGATGAAATTTAGAGTGCAAATCAAGGGGCTTAATTCTGATGCAAGACCAGAAGTTATTTTTATTGAAATAGTTAGAAGCACAGAAAATATAGGTATAAATGGTATCGGATTTATAGAGGTAGTCTTGGGAAAATAAGAAAATTGGACCAATTAATTCTAATTTTTTCAATAAGACATATGATTCAATCATATGAGTGACCATGTCAAGTTTGGTGTTCGGGTTTAAAAAAATAATAATATGGGGTGTTTGGAGAGAGTAAAGAAGTTGTGAGTTTAGTTGTCTGGAGAAGTAGAAAGTGAATTTATACCAGGAAATGTAGCAACATGGCTGGAAACTTGATTTATGATGTGATAGTACAGGTGTATTTTTACTATCTAATTATATGACTTTAGTCAAAGAAAGCTTAGCTGCTCTTGTTCAGATGTGGATAATTGTGTTCAAGATCACTAGGATTCAGCTAGTTACTGGAGTGATTCACAAATAAGAGCATCACTTACTAAGCAAATGCTTACCAAATGTGCTTACCAAAGAAGCACATGAGGACAGGAGAAAGACAGTAAATGATATACTTGATACACTAGAGTTCTCTCTCCAAAATTTATACCCTTTCAACAATTTTTAAGATAACATTGGTTGTTAAGGATATTTGAAAAAGATATGAGCAGAAGTTGTGGTAGAGCAAGACCAGGATAAAACCACTAGAGTTCTTCTGAAACTAGCATCTTTCTAAATGTCTGATCTTCCCCAATTCTCCCTTTACATAATTTATCCCTAAGTCATGCATGCTAGAATTTTTCTCTACCTGTGCCAGTTTAGGGTAGAGTTTAGGGTAGTAAAATAGATGAAATATTATATTCTTTCTCACAGAGTCCACAAAAGACAAAGAGGCATAAATCTACCTGATCACATTTGACACTGCAAGGTAACTGTCCAAATTCATGTGAGAATAAAGTGTACAGAGTGGTAGAACAATTGAATCTGTCTCACAGCAGTAGAGAAGATTACATTAATTTTTGTGCTTTAAGTTTTCTTGATTAAAAACCACATAAATGTCATCTTATTAATGAAAAAATAAAACACAGTGGAAAGAAAATACTGTATGAAATGTATTCTTGAATCTTGTCAAATAAGATTGGCACAAAGAAGTAATCACTTTATCAGAGCAAGGGAAACCTAGTCATGGAGCTAAATGAATAAATAACTTGTATTAAATTATTTGATAAATACTCAGGGTTTTGTATGTATGATTTGGGTTAGTGGACCTTTAACAGACACACCTATCTCTCATTCAATCCCTATCCCTCCCTAATTGATTTTACAAAACTCATTCACAAATCTCTCCCTTCTTTATCTGTGTCAGTTTTTCTATGTTGCCCTAGTCCTGAAAGTAGAAGGTGGATGGGAGCCTTCAGCATCTATCCAACTTGAAAACAACTGAACTTAAAATGTACTGAACTACTCAGCTATCCCATGGAACACAGACTCAAAATCAAAATATCTGTACTAAAAAGAGAAAGAAAGGACATTTTTCAACGGATTAGTCATTTAGAAGCATGTTAACATGTGACCTGTACAGATGTTTTTTCTTCTGAAAATGTACTTCTATTAATTACATTACTTACTGCAGTATGACAACACCTGGCTATGTAAGATCCTCACCACCTGGGCACTGTTTGAAATACTTTCCTTCAGTTTTATCTCATCCATCTGTTTGTTCATTCAATGTGTTAGAAACAAGTGTTGGTGATCAAAAGAATAGTAAGTATTCACTCACTGCAGAGTCTGCAGATTATATTTGAATTGTTTCAATCCAGACTGACGAAGAGAGTTAGGAACAGGAAATTCCAAGCACAGAAAATAACAAACAACAAACAAATAATTAAACAAAAACAAACAACTAGAAAAAAGGTGAGATAAAACAACCTATCGTATGTGTTTCCACTAGAGGTAGAGGTTGTGTGTGGGGGGGTATTATAATTGTTTCATGAGATATTATGAACATATGAAATAAAGCACTATCAGTGTGTGAAGAAGTGTGAGAAGGGGAAACATATGACATCATTAGGATGGAGAATCAATAGGATTTGATAACAGCTGCATATGATAGTGAAGATGAAGTGTCAAAAAAGTCAAAACATGTTGTATTAGTTCATTCTCAAATTACTATAAAAATAGCTGAGACTGGGTCATTTATAAGAAGAGGTTTAATTGGCTCATGATTCTGCAGGCTGTGCAGGAAGCATAGTAGCATCTTTTTCTGGGGAGGCCTCAAGAAGATTCCAATCGTGGCAGAAGGCAAAGGGGAAGCAAGGCGTCTCACATGGCAGCAACAGGAGCAAGAAAGAGAGCAAGAGGGAAAGTGCTGCAGACTTGTAAACACCGGATGTCACAAGAACTCACTCATCATCATGAGAACAGCACTAAAGGGATATGCTAAACCATTCATGAGAAATCTAACCCATGAGGTGCCACTTCCAACACTGGGGACTACAGTTTGACATGAGCTTTGGTGGGAATATGGATCCAAATTATATTATTGCACCCTTGGGTCCCCCAAATCTCATGTCCTTCTCACATTTCAAAATACAATAATGCTTTCCAAATAATCCCCAAAGTCTTAACTCATTGTAGCGTTAACTCAAAAGTCCAAAGTTCAAAATCTCATGACTGACAAGGTAAGTCCCTTCCACCTATGAGCCTGTAAGTTTCAAAAAGGAAAAAAAAAAAAAAAGTTACTTACTTCCAATATACAATTGGGACACAGGCGTTGGGTAAGTACTACTATTCTGAAAGAGAAAAAGAAACTGGTCAAAAGAAAGTAACCACAGGCCCCAGTGTAAATCCAAAACCCAGCAGGACAGTCACTACATCCTAAAGTTCCAAAATAATCTCCTTTAACTCCATGTCCCACATCATCCAGGGCACACTGATACGGCAGGTGGGTTCCCAAGGGCTTGGGTAGCTCCACCCCTGTGACTTTGATGGATTGGGCCACCATGGCTGCTCTCACAGGCTGGCAGTGAGTGCCTGTGGCTTTTCCATCTGTCAGTGCATCTACCATTCTGGGGTCTGGAGGATGGAAGCCCTCTTCTCATAGTTCTACTAGGCAGTGCCCCAGTGGGGACTCTATATGGGGGCACCAACCCCACATTTCCACTCTGCACTGCCCTAATAGAATTTCTCCATAAGGGCAACACACCTGCAGCAGCCTTCTGAAATTTTGGCAGAGACTCCCAGACCTCAGTTCTTATATTCTGTGCACCCACAGGTTAAAAACCACATGGAAGCTGCCAAGGCTTAAAGCTCGCACCTTATAAAGCAGTGGCCTGAGCTGTACCTGGGCCCCTTTGAGCCAGAGCTGGGGCTAGAGTGGCTGGGATGCAAGGAGCAGTATCCTGGGGCTGTGCAGGGCAGCAGGGCTCTGGGGTCTGGCTATGAAACCATTCTTTCCTCCTAGGCCTCTGGGCCTGTGATGGGAGGGGCTGCAATGAAGGTCTCTGAAATGAAGGTCTTTTCCCACACTGTCTTGGCTGTCAGCACTTGGCTTCTTTTCACTTATGCAATTTCTGCACCCTTTCAGAATTCTTACTTTGAAAATGGGCTTTTCTTTTCCACCACTTGGCCAGTCTGCAAATTTTCAAAACTTTTGTTCTCTGGCACCCCTGTAAATATCAGTTACAACTTTAGGTCATTTCTTTGCTCATGTACATGAGAGATAGGTTGTTAGAAGCAGTCAGGAAACTTCTTGAAGGCTTTGCTGCTTAGATATTTCTTCTGCCAGATATCGTAAATTATCACTCTCAAGTTTAACATTCCACAGATCCCTAGGGCAGGGTACAATGCAGCCCAGTTCTTTCTAAGGCATTAAAAACAGTGACCTTCACTAAAGTTCCCAAAAAGTTCCTCATTTCCATATGAGACCTCATTAGCCTGGCTTTCACTATTCATATCACTACCAGCATTTTGTTCATAATTATCCAATCAGTCTCTAGGAAGTTCCAAATTTTCCTCATCTTTCTGTCTTCTTCTGAGCCCTCAAAACTCTTCCAACCACTGCCAGGTACCCAGTTCCAAAGTCACCTCCACACTTTCAAGTCTCCTTATAGCAATGCTCCACTCCTTGGTTCCAATATTCTGTGTTAGTCCATTCTCACATTACTATAAATAAATACCTGATATTGGGTAATTTACAAGAAAGGAGGTTTAATTGACTCATGGCTCTGCAGTCTGCACAGGGAGTGCAAACCCTGAATACCTGAGACAGGTCTCAGTCAATTTAGGAAGTTTATTTTGCCAAAGTTAGGGATGCACACCCATGACACAGCCCCAGGAGGTCCCGAGGACATCTGTTCAAGGTGCTCCAAATACAGTTTGGTTTTATATGAGACATCAATCAATATATGTTAGTTGAACACTCATTTGGTCTGAAGAGGAGAGACAGGTCAAAGCAAAGGCAGAACAACTCAAATTTGAGAAGGGACTTCTAGGTTATAGATAGATAAGAGATAAAGTGTTGCTCTTTTGAGTTTCTGATTAGTCTTTCCAAAGGAGGCAATCAGATATGCATTTATCTCAGTGAGCAGAGGGATGAGTTTGGTTAGAATGGGAGGCAGGTTTGCCCTAAGCAGTTCCCAGCTTGACTATTCCCTTTAGCTTAGTGATTTTGGAGTCCCAAGATTTATTTTCCTTTCACAGAAGCATGGCAGCATCTGCTTCTGAGGAGGCCTCAGAAAGATTCCAATCATGGCAGAAGGCAAAGAGGGAGCAAGACATCTCACATGGTGGGACTAGGAGGAAGAGCACGAGTGAGGAGGGAGGTGCTACACACTTTCAAAAACTGGATCTCGTGAGAACTTACCACCATGAGAACAACACCAAAGGAATGGTGGTAAACCATTCATGAGAAATGCACCCCCATGATCAACCACCTCCCACCAAACACCACCTCCATATTTGGGGACTATAGTTTGACATGAGATTTGGTAGAGACACAGATTTAAACTATATCACATATACTGGGTGACTGAGTGGAAAGTGATGCTATTTGTCAATACACACAAAAAATCATCAAATATTTTGCTTTGTTAGTTTTTTATAAAAATGCTGGGACTATTGGGTGAGATAGCATCTTAAGCCCTTATTATTTTGTACCTTACATATTGGTTCCACAGATACTAAGACTAGAACCCTGCACAGGGGCCAGAACAAGTGCCAGCTTCAGGATTTTGCCTAGGGCCAGCCCTGGGTACTAAAGAACTTGTGTAATTTCCATAATAGGATTTTAATGGATATAACTCCATAGGGCTTTTTTTCTTTTGTTCTTTAACAAAAAAATTCCATTATCTCATGTAATAGCAATATACAAGTGTTAACAGCATGTATTAGGAGAAGAGCCTAAGGCTGTTTTTACACATGGAATACCAGGGGTGATTGCGGTATCATTTCTCTTACAACTTGGTCAATCATAGCTTCTCGATGCAGGGTTGGTTAGCAGGCCTGAAGGAAGCCACAGTTGACTGTATTTGAAGAAAATAGAAAAAAAAAAATCCTGTGACTATTTCTACCAGAGAGAATATTAATGGCAGTCTAAATATTTTTTAACCCACAAACTGAAATACTTTAAAGCAATTCAGGTTAGAGATTGCTTGCAAAGCAAGGTGAAAGACCTGTTATTTGCGTTTCCTAAATGGAATTGTCTTAACAATGTGAACAAGTTAAATGTATACAAGTAACAAGAGGAGTGCGTATTTATTATTACATAGATTTTCCACAGATATTTATCACCAAAATATTTATATACACCCAAATAATATATATAATTGTAGATGACACAAAAATCAAAAAAAAAAAAAAAAAAAGAAAAGAAAAGTAAAATAATCAACTGATGGGTCTACTGCTCAATTTTCCATTTATTCTCTGTCGATGGCACATTTAACAAATTCAGTTCTTGTTTATTGAGTTTTCATATATAATGAATTACATTTAAATGTAATCCTACTAACATTTTTCCTGTTTGATTATGGGAATGATTGCATAATTACTAATGATAATTACCTCATACATGTATAAAATACCATCTGATTTTAATGAAGAATGTTAATAGTTTCATCTTTAGATACTGTAAGATAGAAATCCTCTTCAAACCACAGTGTGAAAGAGTCAAGTCCCATTGACTGACTCAGAGGACGAAGAAAAATGTATGGTCAATTACGATAAGGATTCCAAACAAGTTGAATTCTAAAGTTATTTGATTCAAAATTCCATTTTACTTTGAAAATTTTCAAGCACCAATTATACTTAAATATTTATGTATTATAGCTGGAAATAACAATTGACATAAGCTTGTTTCACTTTATAATAAATATATACTTAGACCTTATATTAAAAAGAAAAGCACAGAAGAAAGCAAACCAAAATAACATTGGCCATAAAGGAAAACATAAACAGATATTAAATTGTAGAATTAATAAATATATTCAATATATTATATATTGTGAATATTCAATATATAGTATTTAATATATTTATTGAATACAATAAATAAATGGTTACATTTCATTTTACTAAAACATTTATCAGTTGATATTCCTAATAGAACTCTATAAATTTTGGGTCAATTATTGCTCATGTAGTTACATAGTGCCAAACACCTAGAAATCCACACTAAATTCTAACTAGAAGTCTCACCTGCTACTGTATACTTTTGAAGCTTCTAGACCAAAGATATTTAAATAGTTTTCTATATTTCCTTTGATATTCAACCTTGATCAATTTTTATTTGAAGAAGTAAGTGTAAAATCCCCAGAGTCCCCTAAACAACATGGTTAGATATTCAAGCACCAATTCAAACAAAATAAATTCCCATTTACCAAAGAAAATGACGTGAACATCTTCCTTTTGTGTAAATACATTGATCATTTTAATTATAAATTACGAGAAAAGTGAAGTGAATCATAGCTTTTAGTATATAATGTTTGTTTGTGTGTGTGTGTATTCACGATTTAAAATGATGCAGGTAATTAGTAACAAAATTATAATAAAGGTGACTTTGAAATGCTGAATATACATTCGAAAATGCATTTTTTAATGTTAATATACTCTTTAAACGTTGGGCCAGACTCAGCAGCTCATGCCTGCAATCCTAGCGCTTTAGGAGATCAAAGCTGGAGGATTGCTTGAGGCCAGGAGTTTGAAATAAGACTGGGCAGTATGGCAAGATGTTATCTCTAATAATTTGTTTTTATATTGTGCAAGTCGTTCATGCCCGTAGTCCCAACTATTAGGGGGGCTCAGGTAGTAGAATCATTTAAGCCCAGGAGTTTGAGGTTATAATAAGCTATAATTTCACCACTGCACTCCAGCCTGGATGAAAGAGTGGGAAACTCTCTCTTAAAAAAAATAAAAAAAAAAAAATAGTGTATGTGTGTATCAGGGAGACCGAGGTATACTGCAGGGAAATAACTGCTGTAGTTTTTATTATAAGAATGGGACCTAAATTAACCGACTAATTGCCATGTAGAGGTTATAAGAGATTCCTGGAGCAGCAATCCACAGAAGTGATAACCCAAGTGAGGTAAGCAGAATTCTCTTGGGATTTTCAGCCAATAGTCAATAGATGTGCCTGTGCAACAATATCAGGAAGAAGACGGAAGGAGAGGAGAAGGGAGGGGGAAGAGAGCGGAGAGGAGGGGAGGGAAGGAAAAGGTAGAGGAGAGGAGAGGAGAGGAAAAATGGGTGAAAAAAAGCATGGACTCCCTGCAGACAGGTAGGAAGGAGACTTAGTGGGTGATCCTGTGTTGCACAAATATTAGAGAAAAGAGTGGCACTCAGAAGTTTGGGAGCTTGAGGCTACATGAGTACATATCTTTCAACATCTACATTTTACTACAGTCAAGGAAACTTCCCTTTATGAAGCAAAAACAAAGTAACTGTGCTTATGAGATTGCATTCAAATCTTCTAATTTTTTTCTTTAATACACAGGAAGGGGATCATCACACACCGGGTCCTATTGTGGGGAGGAGGGGGAGGGATAGCGTTAGGAGATATACCTAATGTAAATGACGAGTTAATGGGTGCAGCACACCAACATGACACAGGTATACATATGTAACAAACCGGCACGTTGTGCACATGTACCCTAGAACTTAAAGTATAATATAAAACAAAAAGCCAAAAAACACACAAAAAAAGAAAAACAATATTGAAATATAATGTATATAAAATAAATGTATCCATTTTAACTGCTCAGTTCCATGAGGTTTTACAAATGTACACATCTGTACCACCACTAGCATCAAGGTTATGGGTGACTCTTAAATCCACTTTATTCATTGATTCCTTTTTTTAGCCACCCTTTAAAACTGAGCTTTCTATAACTTTTCAGAAGACATGCACACACACACACATGCACAAAAAATCTCACACTTGAAAAAAAAAAATCGCTTTTCTGGAAAATCCCAATCACTCATGATTGACAAAATTGCTGAATGTATTAAAAAATTCATGTCTGGATGAATAACAAAAATAAGAAAATTGAGATTTGGAAAGAATTCTCTGGGATAGATACAAAGTATTGAAAATTGAAAATTGGAAAACATCTCATGCCATCTGAATCACAATTTTCTATTGCTTTATGCATTTATGTCTAATTTTTAATTCAATTTTTTTTCAAATTGGATTAAATAATGTGCAGGCATCAATTACCATAATAATAAAAGAATGATCTATGGAATCATAGTATTCAGAAGAGTACACAAATGAGAGAGAAGGAGAGAAGAGGTGTGGGTGAGTGGACAAGAACAGATTGACAAAAATATCTTTGAATCTTCTTTAACAATACCCATCCTGGTATTGAGAAGGGCAATTCCTTTGACCTATACATTTATCTAACAACATGTAGACAGGATTCATCTATGTCTGACATTTTTCTTCTTCACATCGACACAGCAATGTCCTGTCTATTATTGGATAATTTGAGATAATGGATCATCCATGTTGATGATTTTGTGAAATTTGCTACATTCTTGAAAATAATTTTCACATTTCAAAATAAAGAGATTTAGCAAATTATTGATAGGCTGAAATGCAACTTTTTAACGTTATTGCTATATTTCATATGGGAACTAGTGATCATCCTTTTTCTTATGTAAGAAATAAGAAACTATGTAACAACCTTCACTACTGTCAAATCCCCAAGCACTTTGATGTTTGGTTGACACAAATCTGATCAGAATAACCTTGAAAGACTGATTTTTAATGTATTTGCTGTTAAAGGAGAAATGCTACACTTACCTCAAGATGACCACAAATCTGCAGACATAGTGGGAAGCCAGATGGCCGAGTCACTACACCTGGGATGCCATTGGTCTGTCGCAGCACGCTACAGCCTTCCAGCAGCTGCTCATCATACCCGCTGGAGGACATTGTTCACACACCTAAAATGCACACTGCAAAGAGTAAGGGATGCTTTATTACCATCCTAACCAGGCCAGGCAAAGATAGATGTGGAAGTTGAGGCATTTACTCTCTCCCTCCCTTTTTCTAGTATATACCTATGTGATGGTCAATACTGAGTGTCAACTTGATAGGATTGAAGGATAAAAATTATCGTTCCTGGGTGTGTCCCTGAGGTTGTTGCTAAAGGAGATTAACGTTTGAGTCAATGAGCTGGGAAAGGCAGACCCACCCTTAATCTGGGTGGTCACAATCTAATCAGCTGTCAGCTAGGCTAAAATACAAGCAGGCAGAAAAAGGTGAAAAGAGAGACTGGCCTAGCCTCCCAGCCTACATCCTTCTCCCATGTTGGATGCTTCCTGCCCTCAAACATCAGACTCCAAGTTCTTCACTTTTGGAACTCGGACTGGCTCTTCTTACTCCTCACCCTGTAGATGGTCTATTGTGGGACCTGGTGATTTTGTGAGATAATACTAAATAAACTCCCCTTTATAGGTAGGTAGATAGATAGATAGACAGGTAGATAGATAGACAGATAGATAGACAGGTAGATGGTGATATATGCATCTATTCCATTAGTTCTGTCTCTAGAGAACTCTAGTACAACCTATACATATAGGATTTCATCTAATTTCTTATAGTTTGAATAGTTGCACCTTAATTTTACCTGTGTATATTTTAGATTAGAAGTTGAAATATGTAGCATTTATGTACCACTGTTAGGGGTTTTTAATTTATTCTATGTTAGCAGAGAATTCTAAAATATTACATAACTTACCTTTTAAAATATCTCTTGTAGTAGCAACTTGTAAATATTTGCATGCTATTAGATAAACAAAAAAAGTATATACTTAAAATATCAAATTGAACGGTGTCTACCTCTCTTTACCTCCTCTATCCTGACATTTTAGCTAATAGCCAACTATCTCTTATTGATTGATTACTAGGGAAAATGCAGCAACTGTAAATAGTTACCAAGAGATTGATATCTAGGTAATTTGATTTGCAGGAATTTCATCTAATATTGTGGGAAAAAGTCTTTTGAAATGTTCTGCCTTGCTACATGTAACTCTTTCCCTTAATTTCATTAAAGAGTCCCTCCAAGTAAAATATATTTTAAAAACATTGTTTGTGTTACCTAGGAAAGATAAAATATTAATCACATTGCTTGATTCATTCAAAAGTATTCATAATTCATTAAAAGAATGAAATCCTATTATGTGTTCTTAACTCCATTTGCAGTGGGAATGCAAATGTTAGGAAAATGCACGTGTCATCATGGTGCTCATTACAAATATTACAAGCTATATTACACTATATTACAAATATTACAAGCTGCCAAAGGCACATGGTATTGGCCAGACACGGTGGCTCAGACCTGTAATCTTAGCAATTTTGGAGGCCAAGGCAGGTGGATTGGGTGATCCACCCAACTTGGTCCCTCAAACATGGTGAAACCTCATCTCTACTAAAAATCAAAAATTAACAGAGTGTGGTGGTGTGCACCTGTAGTCCCAGCTACTCGAGAGGCTGAGGCAGGAGAATCACTTGAGTCCAGGAGGCAGAGATTAAAGTGAGCTGAGATCATGCCACTGCACTCCAGCCTGGGCGACAGAGTGAGATTCTGTCTCAAAAAAAAAAAAAAAAAAAAAAAAAAAAAAAAAAAAAGGCCCATGGTACCAAGAGGTAATGGAGAGGTCTTTCTTGAGAATGGAGTAGCTGACATAGTGCAGAAGTATAGTAGGAGATGATCCAAGAGCCGAGGAGAGGTAAGGATAAAGGGGGATTGTACAAACTACAACTTTCTTTACCTTGTCATTATCTGTAAGATGAAGAATCATTTCTAAATGAAATAAATACATAAATATTGAAGTAATACTTAAATATGTTACATTAAATTTTCTGTTTTGACTCTCAGGTCAATGGAGCAAAATCAGTATATACAAAAATACCTTGATATAACCAAGTTAAATTTTTAGTTGACCCTTGAGAAGTAATGTATTTTAAGGTATTTGATTAAAAAATCTTTGAAGTAAATGCATTGTTGACACAAGAATTTTTGAGAATGCAGAGCAGTTAGTTTATATATATATATTTGTTTTTTGAGACAGGATCTCACTCTGTCACCCAGGCTAGAGTGCAGTGGCACCATCTCGGCTCACCGCAGCCTCTGCCTCCCTGGTTCAAGCTATACTCCCATGTCAGCCTCCTGAGCAGCTGGTACACCACCACACCCAGTTAACTTTTTGTATTTTTTGTAAAGACAGGGTTTCACCATGTTGCTGAGACTGGTTTCAAACTCCTTGACTCAAGCAGTCTGTCTGCCTCGGCCTCCCGAAGTGCTGAGATTACAGGTGCGAACTACTGCACCAGGCCTAGTTTATTTGAAGAGCTAAGGGAGAAAGTTAGTGAAAACTGAAATGTCAGCTATATTTAAGTTAACTTATCTTATATCCTATGAGCTCCATGAAGACATAATTCTTTCTCCATCAATTTACTCAAAGGAGCAAAAGACTTTCTATACAACACTGAGGTTTTCTTCTATGGTTTTATAATGAAGTATGTTTCTGTGCAAAATTGAAGGTACATATTGCTAGAAAAACTGTTCTTGCTAAAATGTAGTTGTAGGTATTTTTGTTAATTAATTAAAGATTTAGCTACAACAGGTAAGTTTTCCTGCAAATTTGTGTTCATTTACTGCCAACTGTTACCTTATTGTGCTTCTTATAATTACTCAAGCTGGTATATACAGATGTTCATCAACTTATTAATTTAGGATCAAATCTAAAAGCATTCCTTCATGCAAAAGTTATTTTCAAAGTGAATCATGTGTTATTCTAATATTTTACCTTAAATTTGTAATTTAAAAAGAGAGGGCATTCATCTAATTACGTTTCCCATCTATAGTAAATAGTCTCGCTTCTATTTAAAAATATGATTTACTTTATAAATTCTGTAACTTCTCTTGCTATTCAAAATGCAATCAATTTTCTTTCACTTTTTTCTCAAATAAATAGATTTTGATTAGTCACGCATTTAATAAAATAATTTTAGAAAATGCTTATAGAGTATACTTAAGACTTTTTTTCTGCTTTTCAGATTAAGCTAGTACGATCAGCAGCATGAGTTTCAGACGCGCTGAGCGGCAGGCAAAAGTTTAGAAAGAACTCTTTTATTAGCATAAAAAATAATTAGAGATTCGAGGAGAATGGCAACCAGGGGTCGTGAGGGCAAAAGGTGAAAGGAGTTTCTCTTTTCATTTTGTTAATACAAGACTGATCTTTGAACTAAGGAAACTATTATGGATCAATATAACACTAAATTATAAAATATTATTAAACTCTAATGACACTTTTTTTTAACTGAAGAAATTCTGCTCTGCTCTTTCAGGCATAGACCTTGCTGGTTCAGAGGCAATGTCTACATCACGTGTGAGCGTCTCTTTTGGAGCAAATCTGCACAGAAAGAGTGGTTGGTATGTCAATAACTCTCCAAATTGTGTTGCAAACACCATCTTCAACTCTGCCATTTTCTCTTGGTTTTGAAAACCCAGAGAATAAATAAGAGGAGGACAAAGAAAATCACTTAGTGACACTGTCCACCAATCCTGAGAGCGTTTCTGGGTAGGAGCAGCCTGCTTTTTTTTTTTTCTTAATTAACTATCTTCTTCAGTTAATTAAATTGCTGGTTACTTCAAGATTCAACCTACCTTATCAGGCTCCTGCCTCCTTCTCAGTCTTCCTGTATTGTCTGAAGTGCTCCATAACCTGATGCCTACAATGGTGAACTGAATACAACAATGAAGCCTTGCTGAAATTTTAAACCTGAACAGTAACTCTTCTCTATTCAAAGCACAATTCTAGAACAACATTTCTTTTACTATTGTGCCTTTAAAACAAACAAACAAAAACAAACAAACAAACAAACAAAAAATATTTATCGTCCTAGAGAAATAGTCTTTGGCCATTATATAGTACTTCTTCCAAGTGATTCATATATTACCAAGACAAAATTTACTTTTGTAATACCACAATTTATTGTCAGATTTCTCACTCAAAAATTCCAAATACCACAGTGTTCATAGAAATGTTTTTTTTTTTCCAGAATTTGTTATATACAAAAATGACAGAACGAAGTAGTCAAATGTCTGTCTATTGTCCTCTTTGTTGCCCACTTCACTGCATTAATATGCTTGATGACTATGGATTGTGATTTTGAACTTCAGTGATCATATTCCACTGCAATAGCCTGTAATTTATTTTTTATTCACTTTTTGCCTTTGATATTCCTGTCTCACAATGACTACTGCCATTTAAAAAAAAATTACCATTGCATCTCTACTTAATAATTCCCCAAACTCTGGCTCTTGTCTAAAAGCATCATATATTTTTTCTCTTATCTGTTTATAAAATTCAATATGATAGAACTGTGAAAAGGTCAATAATCTCAAAGTGTGAACCTGATACTTTTTAATTCATTATATGCACTACTTAATTATTATTGAGCTCTTTCTATGCAGTAGATAATTATTTTGGCAAATATGAATACTTTTTTCTGACCGTTAATGCATGTACTTTAGTATAATTAAAAATAAATACATATTGAAGATAAAAGGTATAATAGATGAGAAATGGCAAGGCAGAGGAGGGAGCAACTCAGTTTGCCTCTGTGAGTCAGAGAAGCACTTTTGTTGAGTTCCAAAAGGACAAAAATGAATCTCCAAGCAGAGAGAATGTTTTGGGGAGGAGTAGGTGAGGACAAAGGTGAAAGTATTGGCAAAGGACTACATAATCTTCAGTGTAGAGACTTTATTATGGTTGTATTGTTGTTTAGAGGCCAATGACTGTCTCTTCCTTGTGAAATATATTCTGAATGTTGAAATTGTCAGATAACTGTATTCTAAATGAAGATGAGAGACAGTATTGAAGTGTGTTTTGTACTGATGATCAATGGATGAATAGATTTTTTAAAGGAAGAATTTTCAGTGCCAGAAGGATATGATGAGAAGTTAGTTTACTCACATCAGGATTCTAGCTGAAACTCAGATAATAACTTGCATACACAAAGGAACTGGTCTTTACTTATCAGAATAGTACATATGTATGTATGTGTGTATATGTATATATAATATTTAAATTAACTGGTCCACCAAATTAGATTTAAATAACATTATTGAAAATTATATATATCAAACAATAAATGACATCATTATCAATAAACATTAGATTTTCAGTATTCTCATATAAAAAAGTATTTCTATACAATAGATTATTTGTTTATATTTGCAAGTTGAATGATATTTTTGTTATGAGTAAATGACCATCTAAATGTCAATATCCTTATGCCTGTCATAGTTTCTGCCAATTGTTCACGTGCTGTGCTGATAAGGCAGCAGTATGGGTGCTGGTACGTATCAACCTTGTTTTTGAGATATGTCTGTTCTCTGCATTATTGATCCTCCTTTTTATAGCTTACCTTTTAGATTTCACTAATTGTCCACATATTGTGAGCAGTTTATCCACTGGTGTGATGAAAATGAAAGCATAGCTAGGTTCAAAGATTCCCTTTAATAATCCTTCTATGCTCCAGTTTCTCTCAATTTTAGTGTAACAGAAACAAATACGTTCCTTATTTTCCCCATGTAAGTTTCTTGTCTCTAATCTTTAATGTAAGGATGTGCCAAACATTTGTGTTTTAAAGGAATAAAAGCTGGCATTGAATAAGATGCAAGGGGCAACAGTGCCATAAAATAAAGCATTTAAATTTAAAAATAAAGCCCATCTGGTAACTACCAGTACCAACAAAAAGGAACCACAACAAGGAGAGCAGGAGACACTCCTCAAAACAGGAAAAAAAAATGTGGCAATTGAATTTGGGGGCTTGTGTTTTCATCCTCATTATATTTCTCTTTGGAGTGGGGTAGCTCTAGGCAAAAATTTAAATGTTGGATTGAGCAGTATTTTTTTCCTGTGGAATGTCTCCAGGGAATCTCTGAGTGTGTTCCAAATTCAAGCCATTGTAATCTCCTTGCACGATGAGACATATGGAGTGGCAGATTTGTGCAGGATGGTGTTGTGCAGATGTGGGATGGTGATGATTCTATGCCATGGAGCTGAAGATAGCATCTAGGGGTGTTCAAAACTATCAGTTTCACTCCTTGGTTTGAAAAAAGTAGAAAGACATGCAACTTGAGAAAATGATTATGCCTAGAGGAAAATAGCATAATATTGAAACACTTAATGGTCAAATGGAATCTGAAACCAAGTTAGGCAAAAAAACCTGGATTGATAACAGAAATCATACTTGATATGTGTCAGAAATGAGGTGTGGCATTTGAAAATGTGATTTTTTTTTCAATATCTTATCTCACTGATATCTTATTCAGACTGCATACCTAAGTGGTGGTGGCGGGAAAATGTTGATGAGTTAGGGGACAAAGAGGGAGAAAAAAACTTGAAAAAAAAAAAAAAAAAAAAAAAAAAAA
>NW_016803023.1:570151-581213 GCF_001698545.2 Rhinopithecus bieti | reverse complement strand
AAAAAAAAAAAAAAAAAAAAAAAAAAAAACCTAAACGTGAAAGTAGAATGGATTTTAAAAAATCTTTTTTAAAAAATGAGGAGACATATATTGACACGTTCTGTACATGTAAGAGGAATTTATATGAAACTCTCTAATACTATGTCATTAAGGCTAATGAGAAGACTTTATATAAAAAATAGACATATATAGGCCATTAGGTCAAAGTGATACTAAGGAGATTGCATTAGAATATTCTCTGACATTCTAAAGGGAAAGTCTAAAATTTTCCATTTAAGACAATTTTTAGAACTCTGTCTAGCTCCTCAATTTACTTCACCAAAATTCAAGTTGGCGGGAAAGAAAGAGTTGGCATTTGGACCACTCACAAAACAAAAGACTAAATATGTTTACTTTCCAACTCATTTATTCATACATCCTACAAGTATTGTGTACAAACCACGGACCAGTTATCAATATAGTAATAATGCCTGCTTAATGCCTTCAAGATCAAGGTTAATATAAAGCATACAGCTTTATTTTTCTTAAGCTCTAGATTTAAACATTCAAAATAGTATTGTTTTTCCTATTGAGAATGTCAAATTATAAGCTATAAATTCAAGGGATAATTTTGTATTGTTAATGTCAGAGACATGCTTTTTGATTTTAGTTTGTTTAGTCTCAGTATGAGTTACTTGTGGGATACTTTAATTCTGGCACAGAATCTGCTACAGATTTCAGTATCCTCTATTTTCATTTCACTAAATGTATTAAACACAGATTAATTGAGGGCAAATTGCATGTAGCCTAAGATGCCAAATACTTGCATAGAAAGAAATCATATTGAGAATGAAAAGTAATTCTGCTGAGAGTTGTTAAAACAAAGAAGAGTAACTGTATACATTTTTACTTTAAAATACAGAAAAAAATATATGCCAAGAAGTTTTGTAATCATATTTTTTCAATTATAAAACCAATATAAACAAAATACATGTCTGAATAGTATTGTGGCTCTTTACCCTTATGAAAGTGTTTAAACCATCAAGTGATAAAATTTAGGTGAAAAGACATTATAAGTTAAAATTCTGTGTAAATTAAGAACAGCATTACTAGAAAATTTTAATGTACATATGTTGTCAGAAGTGATTAAGGTAATTACATACTCCAATTATTTTGCTTTTTTGCAAATATATCCAGTATGTTTTTTGAATGAATCTCTTTTTATTATAATTATGTCATATGTAAATAGGCTGTAATATTTAAATTTTCATTTTAATTATTACTGCACATATATATTGAAATTTACTGCAATTGTATCCAAGTCTCATTTTTAGGCATAGATAATAAAGATAAGAATAAGGTAAAATTTTGCCCTGAGTACATTTTAATGGGGAAAAGAACAGACATAAATGCATCTAATTTCAGGTATTGATAAATATATGAAACTAAGTGAAAACAGGGTGAAGTCTGAAGTGTGATAATCAGAGGCAAAGAAAAATTATCCAATTTCAGATAAGGAGTTCTTGGGGATGCTTGCTGAGAAAGTGAATTTTGAGCAGATATTGGAATGAAATATGATGGGAATTCAACAAATGAAGCTGAAAGAAATAGGAGATGGTGATGAAGGGTCAGAAAGGAGTCAGATCATGTCCACAGTTTGGGATTTACTATACTTGTGATGGAAAGACATTGTCATCTTTTGAGCATGGGAATGGTAAGATCTTGAAACTCTCATGTTGAAGCCTATTGTGCTTTGTTCAGCAATAATTGACAGTGACTGAAAGTAGGATGAGAGCAGCTGAAATGGGGAAAATATCCAGTTTTAGGATGCATATTGCTGGTAAAGTGAAGAGAACATACAAGTACAAAGGAAAGAGTAGAATTGGCATCATCACTCCCACTTTTAAAGGCTGAGCAATTTGGTGAGTGTTGGCATCATTTGATGATAAAGAAAATGCTAGAAGACCAGCAGGTGGGAAAAATAAATAATTTGTTGTTAATCAGGGTATGTTATGTCTGAGATAATTATTAGCCTATTAAAATTACAGGTGCAAATGTTGGCACTCTAAAAATATAGACTTGGAACTCTGGCAGACACATCTTCTCTGCCTGCCATGATTTCAGCTGCAGCTGCTGTGGACAGCAACTGCAAGCTCATACACACCTGGATTTTTATGAAGTTTATACAGGAACTTCTCCAGTGCCACAGACATTTAGTCCAGAGTGAAAGTACAGCTGGGAAGTACAAGGTGTCTAGTGCCCCTGAGGGTAAACTTCAACCAATGGAGTGCTGGTGTGGCTAATGAGTAAATGCCCTACCTTCCTATCCCTTCAGGTAGATAATTCTGAAAGCCTTCTGAGGATATTTCTCTGGAGGCCCATCACAACTGAGCTTTGCTACCTGTGATGCTTAATTTTATGTGTCAGCTTGGCTAGATCACAGAACTCAGATATTTGTACAAACACTGACCTAAATGATGCTGTGAAGGTATTTGTTAAGTGAAGTTAACATGTAGATCATAGCTTCGAAATAAAGCCATTTATACTCCAGAATGTGGTGGGTGTCATCTAATAAGTTGAATATTTTCAGAGAAAAAAAGAAAGAGGTTCCTTATGGAAGTGGAATTATACCTCTAGATTGCCTTGGAAGTTGAGCTGCAACATCAACTCTTCCCTGAAGCTCTAGCCTGCTAGCCTAACAGCACCTGCTGCAGATTTTGGACTTGCCAGCTCCCACAATTATGTGAGCCCATTCCCTAAAAATAAATTCAGTTCAATCTCTGTCTCTCTCTCTTTCTCTCCATACATACATCCTATTGGTTCTGTTTCTTTGGAGAACCCTGACTGATACAGATTTTGGTACCAAAAGTGGTTCTTAGACTGCTCATTCATCCTGACAACCAAAAGTAGATCTTAAAGAACAAAATCTTAAAAACCCCTTTTCTAAATTGGTTCTGGGGTTTCTGCAGTTGGTTCTCCAGTCTAATTAGATTTAAAAGCATTAATAGTGCATTTCCAGGAGTAAAAGGAACACTGATAATCCATGGCATGATATGATGATAACAGAGACATGCAGAATATCTCCATTGGGCTCTTCTAATCAAATACTTAGAAGAGGCAAGGTTCTGGGTGACACATGTAATACCTTCAAACATCTTTGTCAAGCTAATCTTAGAGCTTTCATTTCACATGTGAACTGGGAATCATTATTTTTACCTTCAAAACAGTTGTATTGAAGAAAAAAATGAGCTAACCCTTTTGGAATATCTGGCACATAGTATGCACTTACTAAACTGTCATATTATCAAGGTTGCCACTATGGCTTTGTTATTGATCATAAATGTATATTTATTGTTATCAATTAAGTCACATTTGTTGAATGTTATTTATTAAATTAAATAAATTAAATAATTAAGTGTTCCAAGAACTATTTTTGTTATGGCAGTTTAGTAATGAGATGTACCTGTAATATTTACCTACTCTGTTCTCTTAGAGCTTACCTTCTGTGTTGGAAGAAGGATCGAACAAAACTTAAAAGCACTGTATATATATTTTAAAGTAGAGCAATATCAAAGGTATTTCTGGTGAAAGAAAATAATAGACCCGGCCAGGTTGGAATGGAGGAAATCTATTAGGATGTGATGGATAGGAAAATAGTAGAGGAGTGGTTGAATATTCACTAAAGCCAGAGAAGTGAAATCCTGAGTTTGTGAGAATGTTAGTTCTTGAGAGAGATTTAGGTACGTGATTAACTTGTCACCCTGCAAGTATTTACAGGATACCAAGGTTTTGTGATCATCTCTCAGGATCTTGAAATCTGGAAATATTTTGACTCAGTTTATTCAGTTCTCAGGATACAGACTCATATTTCTTTGTTCCTTAAAATAGAAACTCAGTGTAGTGTATTTCGAAATCAGCAGTATGTGTATGTGTGTATGTATGTGTGTGTGTGTGTGTGAATATATATTATATATATATATTTTTTTTTTTTTTTTTTTTTTGGATGGAGTCTTGCTCTGTCGCCAGGCTGGAGTGCAGTCGCGCGATCTCTCGGCTCACTGCAACCTCCTCCGCTTCCCGGGTTCAAACGATTCTCCTGCCTCAGCCTCCCGAGTAGCTGAGATTACAGTCACGCACTACCATGCCTGGCTGATATTTGTATTTTTAGTAGAGAAGAGGTTTCACCGTGTTGGCTATGTTGGTCTCCAACTCCTGATCTCGGGTGATCCGCCCACTTCGGACTCCCAAAGTTCTGGGATTACAGTCGTGAGCCACCGCGCCCAGTAAGCAGTGATTTTACTCACCTACAATTTGCCCTTCAAATTAAGGACATGCAACTATTATCCAAACCTCTTTATGAAAATTATATTTTTCCTTTATTCATTTATGTAATGATTTTAAATGTTTCTAGCATTTAATACTAGGTTTGAATAATTATGAGTTAGCACTATTTCAATAATTTTATATATTGTAGAGTTCACTATGCTTAAATATGACATTGCATCAACTCAAGTTAATACACAAAAAAATCAATAATCTAATAGAAATGAACCAATAGCACCAAGTCTTTGTTTGAGATTTTAGGTTTATTCTCTCAATCCCAATATTTTAATCTATTACTTTTGTGTCAAAATAAATAAAAAGAACCAACATATAATCATTTAAATTAAGGAAAGATAAATAAATCTAAAATTAAAACACTTATTTTAACCATACGGTGTTCTAAATAAAATGGCATTGAATGAATTGAAAACCCTCTCCAAAAACGTGAGGAAAAGAAAGAAAAATAAAAGTAGGGGTGAGTGTTGGGTAATGGGACAGATCACTTTACTGAACTTGAAGTGAAAGGGGAACTGATTACTATGTCAAATAATTTTAATCTTCGTCACAAACTGTAACATGAGGAACCAAAGCAATCTCCAGCGTCAGCCGTCATGTGCACTTGACTTTCCAATCACTATATTAGCATATTTTACATTTGCTTGATAGAAAGCTTTGAATTTCTTTTATCAAGGGACCTTTGCATTTTTTCAATAAGGCAGAAATTATTATGAAAATTGAATTTCACTACTCTCTTGTGAACTAGACTTTTTATTTGCATCAGAGGAAAATTTTTGATTACCAGGAAATATTGGGATCCTTACTTCTTCATTTCATATTTGGTCCTAGGAAGCGCATCAGCCTACTTTTTTACTACATTCTTATTTGAAATTTGTAACATCAAAGCAACAAATGTTCTCTTAGAGTTTGTTTCTCTGTAATCCAGTGACTCTCCGTCACCTTGGGCATTCAGAGAATACAAAGCATGGGGCACCAGGAGCTGCACTGTGGAGCTATTAAATACACTGTCAGATCTTCACATTTGAGTCCACATGAGTAGCCCCAGTTGTGGCCTTCTTAAGTAATAATGGGAAAAATTACTAGTATTGTTCTCAAACACTCAGCAATTTACTAAGCACTGCTTTCATTCATGTAAAATTGTCAAGTCTAGTGACTGACATTACTTAGCTATAAGAATTTGTATGTTATTACACATTCATTGACTATGTGGATTATAAAATAAAAGATAAATTAATAAAATTTTAAACATAGCCTGTTTCAAATATAAAATCAATTTTTTGGCAGAGAGTAGCAATGAAGCAGGCTTGTTTTCAACAGTAAGCTAGATATTAATATTATAGCAATTGATTTTAAAATAAATATACTGTCAAAATTTAGAACAAGCAGTAATTATTTATTTTGAAAATTCATAAAAAAATCACAGAAAATATTCATTTGTTCATAATGTAACTGAAGTGAATAATAAAGCACCAAAAAGACTGTCCACCTACTTTTAGTAGGAATTATATTTGAAAATAAATACCAAATAGTTCTTTGAATGAACACATTTGTAACTCTTTACAGTATTTCTAATAAACTCATGCCATTTAATTGTAAAAGTTTCTATTTAAAAACCTGTTTACTAACGTGATAATGTGTTTCATAATTTAAAAAACACATAACCTCAAACACATTTACATTTAAGAAGTGGAAAATTCATAAGTACATACACTATTATTTCTACAGAAAGATATGCTTTTTAAAAATTAATTATTATTATTTATTTATTTATTTTTGAGGTGAAGTTTCACTCTGTCTCCCAGGCTGGAGTGCAGTGGCATCATCTTGACTCACTGCAACCTTTGCGTCTGCAGTTCAAGTGATTCTCCTGCCTCAGCCTCCCAAGTAGCTGGGATTATAGGTGCCTGCCACCACACTTGGCTAGCTTTTGTATTTTTTTTTTTTTGTAGAGATGGGTTTTCACTGTGTTGGCCAGGATGGTCTCAAACTCCTGACCTCAGGTGTTTCACCTGCCTCAGCCTCCCAAAGCGCTGGGATTACAGGCATAAGCCACTGCATCCAGCCAGAAAGACATACTTTTATAGGTGAGGGATATCACCGTAATGCAAAAGCTGCATTTTGCTTTCATACTAACAATGGTAAAAACTTTTATCACTTAAAATATTCATGGCAACAAGTGCTAAAGCATTAAGTAGAAAAACAATTTACCATCAAAAAAAATCAATCCAATTTACAAAATATTGAGAATATAGTTAAAATAAGCATAATATTAGAATAGTTTAAAGAAACATTCCAGCCAGGTGCAGTAGCTCACACCTGTAATCCCAGCACTTGTGAGAGTGGGAGAGTGAGGTGGCTGGATAGCTTCAGCCTAGAAGTTCAAAACCAGCCTGAGCAACATGGCAAAACCACGTCTGTGAAAAACAAAAAACAATTTAACTGGGAGTGTGCCTGTAGTCCCAGCTACTTGGGAGGCTGAGGTGAGAGGACTGCTTGAGTCTAGAGAGGTCGAGGCTACAGTGAGCCATGATCACACAACTGCACTCCAACCTGGGAGACAGAGTGAGATCCTGTCCAAAAAAATAAAAAAATAAAATAAAATAAAATAAAGAAAAAGAAACAGAAAAGAAAAAAAAAATTCTAATTATTTGTAGCTCATTTTCCAGTATTCTCTTTTCCTCAAGACTAACACATTTGAAAAGAATTCAAGATTAAAATAAAAGTATTATAAGAAAAGCTCAGAAATGACCCCTGTGGTTTAGGAAAGATGTCAGAAACATTTTACATAATAAAGTATTCAAAAAATATTAATAAAAATAACTCAGTGCTCCTATCATTGATCTTAGCATTAGCTGAGCCAGGATATATGTGTCTAATGGAAGTCAGTCAAATCACTACTTGTCATTACAAAACAGGTCAATTATTCAAAATTAGTAGATGAAGTATGTTTTTATATAAATTCCCTTGAGTTGACATTTAGTCTCAATGATGTGCAAACACACACACAAATACACATGCACACATGACCATACATGCAAAAATTTATTAACTTAACCAAAGACAGTATGTATGTGTATGGGCGTGTGTGTGTGTCTTTGTGTATACATAAATATATTGCATTTTCATTTTTTAATTAATTTTGGCACATCAAAGAAGCTCATGACCAAGAAAAACCCATAAATAAAATTAAGAAATTAGGGGTCATTTCTCCAAATCTCACTGAAGAGTAGCAGAATATGACACTTTGGCATAAGGATTATTTTAAGATAAAGGCGCTTGAAAAACAGCAGGTGTAAGAATGGCATTCTAATCTACCCCTTTCTCTTGAAAAGAGGAGATACAAAATCCCAAGTGAAAGATGCCTTACCTATACCAAAGGAAAAATAAATATTCTTTGAGGAGGAGTCTTAGTCAAGATAATTGCGTAAAAACAGGCTGTTAAAATAATTCCCGTCCTCCTTTAGCCTCCTCTATAGGCTCTACTTTAGTAAGTATAGTTACTTACTTTCCCACAGTTGCCTCTCTTTGTTTACACTAATATAAAAGCATTTAGGTTTTACCACTTTTGGGGGGCATTTCCTTTTGAGAGTTCCATGTCATATAAAACTAGTATTAAATACAGTTACTTGCATGTTTTTCTCCTGTTAATCTACCTTATACCAAATTAATTCACAGGCCCAGTCAGAGATCCTAAGAGAGTTAGAAGTAAATTTTCACTTCCCCTAAACCATAATATATTGTTTTTGATGAAAACAGCAAGAGAAAGAGGATAGTAACACATGGAGATACTTTCATCTGCTTGTAAAACTCTCTACCCTTCTCTTGCAACTCCCTCAAGAAATGTAACTTTTGCACCACTTTCTTGAAGCAGAACTTTAACTGTAATGGTGTCTTTCAAGACTGTATCTTTTGTTCCTAAAAAGATATCTATACAAGTTAAACTTAACTCAATATTGCACACACTTACAAACACATACATATTTGTTGTGAGAAAGCTGAAAAATGTTATGCACGATATAATTTTCCCAACCTCCTGTTTGTCATCCTCCAAATCTAACTTTGAATAGACGTGGTTGGACAAATGCATGTGTTACTACATAGGGAGCTAAAAATAGAAAAATAAATTTATTGTATCCAGGTATAGCGGAAATTGGATGATTAATATTTTGAGGGCATAAAGCTTATGCAATTAGGGGATATTTTCTTTGTGAAAAATAATTCAAACTTACTAATTCAAACCCATATACAAGGCCTTGAAAAGAGCCTGTATAATCCGGGGCTGTAAAGCCAGATCTTCAGTAGATTCATAACCAAGCTACTTGGATGGTATCTTATGCTCTACTCAGTATCTGACACAGTCTTATCATTTGCCATATCCTTTTGTTGACTTTCTATGGCTGTTGTCTTCATGATGTATCACAATCATATTAATAATCAGAGATTATTCCTGACCTTCCTGCTTCAGTGCCTCAATTGAACACATTCCCCCATCCCTCCACAATGAAGGAATCTGGAGGTGTTTATAGTCATACAGAATAGCCACTCAATATTTGGAACTTTTTAGACAAAACCTAGGTTCATTAAGAGATTTGGTACATTTGCACTACTCAAAGATACTTTTGAACTGTGACCCAAGGAATATTTTATAAATATAATTAAGTTAGAACAGTAGGGTTTTGTTTTGCTTTTTCAACCTCCAAGTACATGTCCTAGTCTGTTCCCAGTACTCTTCAAATTGCTCTTGATTTTCACCATGCTTTATATTTACTGTTCTTAGAAATTTTACTAAAAACATAATCTCTTAATGTTCATTCTCATTGATTTTCAGGTCAAAATGGAAATAATGATTTTCAGCATTTTAAGGTTGTCAAATCTTCACACAGCCATTTACCAAATGATTGTAAGTTTGAAATACACTATCTGAAACAAATCCTTTCTACTATATAAGAATAGGTCTATGGGATATATTTATTAAAGTTTAAATGCAGATTAAGCTCTGCAAGGTTAAATGACAAGGTTAAATGTCTAATTTTGCGGTCCTTTTATACCTGGTGAGTGCTAAGACTTCTTAATGATAGGATTAAATAGGGTTTCTAGCTACAAACAGTTGCTTGTCTTTCCCTGTAGGTTAGCCTCTATATTCTGTGCTTATCACAAACAGAGAGGAAATAACTTTCTGGATCTTTTGTGAGTCTTTTTAAAATGCACAGACTTTAGGGAAATCATATTTTCTTCAAGGAAATGAGGCATGACCAATCATACAAAACGTGAGAAAATCCCTTGATAGATGACCTTTGCCACATGTAAAAGAAACTGTTCAGTGGCTGAGGTTTCATGGATTTCATGCATGGAAATCAGATTTTCTGGCCACCAGTGCTGTTCAGTAAATAAATAATCCATCATTGTGTCAAACAGTTGAAACATGGAGATACTGCCCTTGCTATTTGAATAGACTTTTCGAGTTAGTAAGTTATGTAAACTGTTTGCATGTCAGCAGTTGTGTGAGCACTGTTCTAGTTTTCACTGTGTAAAATAAAACCACTTCACTTTGGTTGTGTTAACCTAATGGTGAGAGCATTCATCTGACTCTGCATCCACTAATGAACTTTCTGGTGCATGAAGGAATTAAGATGAGAGTTCCCACATGGATTCTGTGGTGTGTCAGGGCATTGTGCTAAATCATTGGTAGTCAATTCCAATGATAATTTTAAACACGCCTACATTTTATTTCATTAAAACCAATAACAGCAGCTTTCTTAAAATATATTGTCATGATTCTCTCTACATTCTGTTTTAATATTTACATTTAGTACATTTTTGGTGTTATTAGAATAAATCTGATTAAAATTATAGTCCTTGACACATAGTGATTATTTTTATCTTCATTTAGCAAGTCATATGTACTTGAGGTTATATATTCCATTTATTTTAAACGATTTAACTAGCTTTCATCCTTAATATATTTTAATTCTATGTTAATTATTTTAGAATTTATCCATCATTATCAGCAAAATATCAGACATGCACACACACATACACACACAACTAACTTTGTTCAGCTCTGTTTCCAGCTAATGGGTCCATCTTAGGTTGCCATTTGGGCTCTGTTTCTCCTAAACAAGAAGGAATATTCAAGTATTTCAACTATGTTTCTGGCATTAAAAGCAGAAACATAGCTGAAACATAGTTATGTTGCTTTCCAGCTAACTCCTACATGCACTTTTGATATTTAAAATACTTTCTTGCTGAAATGTCAGGCTCCTCCTGCCACAACAAAGAGCTTCTCTTATCTCCTAGGTTTTGCAAATAGCACTTCACTTAACAATAGACCTTTTTGCTCTTCCAGAATACAGTGGACACTAATTTGCTTTAGAGCACAAGAAGTATTCATTTCATTTCATTCTCCTAGCGCTTAAAGAAATGAGTCTGCAAAGTGGTTATAAAGTATATATAAAAATTCCAAAAAATCAAGTGATTGAGTCAACAGTTATGCTGTTTTACTAAAATGGTTATACTATAATTATGTCATAATTTAATTCGATCTTTAAAGAACTTTGTCTCTAGAAATATTTTCAGATTTATCTTTTAAATGTTAGTCAGAATAACAGCTTAACTTTATTTTGTTATGATAGAGTTTGTTTTGTTCTTTATTAGATACCTACTGAAACCCTATTGTCCTTAGAGATTTTTGGTTTCAGGGCTGATTTACTAAAAAAAAAAAAAAAAAAAAAAGGACCAAAGA
>NW_016803023.1:544131-566200 GCF_001698545.2 Rhinopithecus bieti | reverse complement strand
AAAAAAAAAAAAAAAAAAAGGATCAAAGGAGCATGAGATTATTTAATTTATTAAGTAAATTAATAGAAAAAATAAAATTGATTTTCAATAATTTATAAGTAAGGAAGAAGGAAGAAATTTAAAAAGTCTGTATCCATGTTCTTGTTTACATTTCAAAACAAATTAATCGTAAGATAATGGTTTCCAAATTTGTAAAGTAAAATAACAACCAAGGAAAACTCAAAATTTTCAAGAGTTTATAAGAAAATTGGCAGTTCAGGACAGATATTTATCTCGAACCTCAGTTTTGTTCAGCACTGAAAAGAAACATATATTTTTGAAATCACCTTATTTGAATTATCATTTACTATTATTTATCATAAATTTGCCACAGAAAGAGTTTATGTCCAGGAATCAGAAATAAATTGATAACACACAAGGATTTGTCTCAATGAGCATCTATTACTACCAGGCTAATCCAGGCTGAATATTCTAGTTTAACACATTCCCCAGTTTTCTTCTCTAAATTAAAACAATACTATTTATATTTATAGTAAACTATGTCTTAGAACTGTTAATGAATTTTTTCTTTCATTTTTATTGAACAATTATTCCATGTTAAGTGTTCAAAATGAACAAAATCTAAAGGGATAATAAAATGTAACTACTGTTAACAACATGGTCAATGTGCCACATACGCTTTGATGTTTCAATGCTTATAATTAAAAATGTATAAAAAGAGAAGAAGAAAGCAGTACCAGTTTATGCATACTATTCTATCTTAGTTTTTTCCACTTAATAATATATTGTGAACATCTTGCCATGTCTGCAGATATAAATGTATGCTGCAACTATATGAAACATTCAGAATGCCATTAAGGAAATAGAAGTCTCACTAGGATATTGGAATAGAAAAAGATATATTATAGGGATTCATAAGCTTAAGGGCTGCTCAAAGCACTGGGGAGAGTGAAGACTAGAAGGCCACTTTCAGGCAATCTGGAAGTGCAGCAATTGCAGAGAAGTTTCCATCAGTGATTAAAGCCATATGGCAGCATCGGGAATGGAGATTCTGAAGGGAATGCCTAGAGCCACCTGCAAGCCGCCAAAGATCTTTGCTGCCTCAGTACATAAGTGGGTGATCCTCAGGTGGAGCATTCAGTGCTACAGGATGCTTGTGTATATCTGCCTCTAGAAAATGAGGGCTCTCCTCTTTTGCCATCGGAATCCAACCTGGAACTGTAGTGAAAAGAGATTATGAGATCTAAACTTTTGGCTTCCTCCCAGAGATGGTAGAAGGGGCAGAGATGAATCTGAATTGACAAAGGACATAAAATGGGCATTGCCTTTTAATAGCTTCATAGTATATTGTACTGTAAATTTTTAAAACTTCATATTTTTTCTTTATTTTTTTCTTGCCTCCTCAACATCCCCACAAACAAACTGTGAGCACCCTGCCCAAGTGATCAAGTTCACCAGTGAATAAGTGTGACACAAGTTCCTCTTCTTGCCCTCCCCTGACAGTGACCTAGTAACATTCGAAAGGACCAATGAAATCCCTTCAAGCCTTTTCTGATGTACTCTATTCTGAAGCATAAGAAAAACCCTGGCCTGAAGGTCTCTTGTGGCTTTTCACTGGCTTGGTTGAGCCTGCTCCTGTGGTGCTCCTCCTCTGGGGTCCCTCTCAGCATACAGCACTCTTTCTAGAACCTGTGAGCATAATAAATATTGTTTCCCTGAGTCTCTCCTATATCTTGTCTTGGGGACACATCTGACTGACCACTACCAAAAACAAACAAAACAAAACAAACAAAAAACATACACATACACATACACGTAAAACATACATCATAATCTATATGAATTGATATAGCTTTCTTAGTTAATGCTATTTTTGAAAATATGTCTAATTTTTGCAAATTTTAAGTATTGAAATGAGTATTCATAAGTGTTCTATATAAATGGCAAATATATATATGTATATATGTATATATATGCCTGCTAAGGCTATTTCTTAACATTCAGAAAAGTAATATAAAGTGCTTTATTTTGGAAAATAAAATCAAAATTTAAAATGAAATGCGTAATGAACTTAATTTTCAATTTGGGTTTGGGATCAACAATGTGAATCTCCCAATAATTGTCAAAATTCAATAATTAATACATTATTTCATATGTCCATTTATCCAAAACAGCCTCAAAATTAATCTATTTTGTGGGAAATATTGTGAAAGTTACCCAAAGAGAAGAAAATGTGTTTATGATGAAGTTGTTGTCATCTAGACACTTATAATGAAGTTGGTAAGATATGATATAATTTGCTATTTAAAGCACACGTGCACACACACACACACACACAAATTCAAAGCTGGATATGTATCTAAATATATCAAATTTTTAAGTTGCTATTTTGATTTTTTTCAAATATACAGATGTATCTGAATGCAGGGATTGTAGCTGAGCACAATATCAGGCGACTGTATAGATCTGATTACATCGTAATTAAATATTTTGATGGGAGATTCTCACTATTTTAGGGAGAAAAGTACCCAGAGGGGGGAAAAATCGATAAAGTATGTCAGATTTTCATTTCTTTTAAAATATAAATAAATTTTAAAAATACTTATGTATCATTTCTTGGCTATTCTGGATCTTATTTTTTTGTTCATACTCCTTAAATTGTCTAATATTAAAATGCATATTGAAATAATTACATAGAAAAACAGCCTAGTCAACGATTTAAAAATGTTTATCTTATGCATTCTGCTAACGTAGAAAACTAGATTCTTTCAGAAGATGTTAAATGAGAGAGAGAGGAAGAATGTATATTTAGCATTTGAATTTCAAATATCATATTGACATAGCCCTTATAATCACACATTAGCTTTATTCTACTGTTCACCTATATTTTTAGGAGTTTTGTGCCTTAAAATGCAGTTTTACTGCTATTGTTATAGGCATTTTTTTTTTAAGAAAACAACCAATTTTTTGCTCTTTTGGTATAACAAAAAACACAGATATCTTCAGTCTTTGACTATATAATCCTCAGCATGAGGAGCAATCCTTTCATTAAAAATAAATAAATAAGGAAGGAAGAGCCTATATTCTGTACCCTGGAGAAATCCTGACTGTGGCTTTATACCCAAGAAGAAAAGCCTTTGAAATGAATCTAATGTCACATTATTGAAAATGTAGCCACACAGATTAACTTTTTTCACTCTGCAATGGCTTACAAAGCTTCAAATGCCCAGAAATCTCCTAAACCAGACCATTTAAGGAATCTAAATAAGCTTGCACGATTTTAAGCTTTCCGACTTTGAATGTTAGCTTTGAAGTTTTGCCAAAACCTGACTGTAGAAGAGTTGCTTTTAAATGGAATTCATGACACTAGAATTAGTGTTGGAGGTTCAGTATGCTTAATAATGATCTTGACCATGCAAACCATAGACAGCCATCACATATGGTATCTCTGAGTTAATAATTCTCCAAAGATAAGATGTGTAACATCCTGGCTCCAGTATTTATTTATTTTCCATCTTTATACATTGGGGCTTTGGATAATGTCCAACCTAAAGAGCCAATTTTCTTAATGGCATATGGCATTTGTCCATGGGTAAGAAAGCATAGAAAGGAGAAAGGAAAAAAGTTTATAATGGTTGAATTACAAATGTCCCAATATCATATTTCTTTTCTTTTCTTTTTTTTTTTTTTTTTCCTTTTTTATTTAATTAGCTGAAAATCCTATAGCAAATTTCTGGGCAAAACTCCACTGTCAAGTGTTTTTCTGTCAACTCCCAACCAAGACCAATTCTACTTCCATAAACTTTCCTGGACCTTTATATAAACAAATTTATCCTCAAAGAATGGAGTTAATTACAAAACATTTTTCATATTGAGGTATGCACTTCATTTTAATTTGAAGACTTGTATTTTGTCACTTAAAAAATATAAAAAATTATCATATGGGTCTTCCTTCCTATCCTAAATTGGATTTAAATTTCCACCCAAGAGGAAAAAATATCCCCAAGTCTATACGATTGGATGGCAAAGAGAATCACATATGGGGAGATTTATTATTGCCCTCAATTCTCCATACTTTCCAAGAAATCCACAATGCTATTTTTAGAGTATAGGTTTGGCATCTGTCACAAAATTAAAGAGTAAGAATGTGGCCTGATAGGGTTTATAATTCTGCCAACAGAAATATTTAGTAATTTTAATAAAAAGAGACAGGTAGATATATTTGAAAAGTACATACAAATAAGTTTTAATTTGACATACCTATTATTTTATGAGATATTCTTCTAATATGTGGTTCTAGGTAACAAAATGCTTTTGTATTTTAAATAATATTTTAATCAATTATGAGTGTGTACAGCAAGTTAAAATCTTTTATGAGTTTGATCTGAAAAAACAGGTAACAAATAAAGAAGAAAACCTACATTAATTGTCTATACAGTTAGTATCTAAGTAATCACATTTATACAATCTGTCTATAATAGCAAAATATTTTTGTTATTAGCATATAACATAAAACTCAAAGAAAATACTTAATATTTATAATATTTTCTAATTGCATTTCTATATCCTTGTTTCAGCAATTATAATGGAGATTAGAAAATAATTCTGATATGTGTACTGACTTGCTGTGATCATTTTCCTAAATTTTTTAAAATCTAGAATTCATAAATAATAAATTGACAAGTTGTTAAAATGTGTATCATGACTTCTTTTAAAATACTTTCAATGTGTAAAATCAAATGAGATAGTTTACAATGCTTGGCATCAACGAAATTATGCTGTTCTTAAAAAATGTAAAAGTCATATTTAAAGGAATAGAGCATCTAAAATGTTACAAATTGATTTCATTTAATAACCAGTCAACATGAATATTTTGCATCTGCCAGTGCAGAAACTCATATGCAGACACACATAAACACATGCATAAAATATAAACACATATTCATACAAGCATACACATTTTCTTTATATTTTTCTATAAATTGCTTTGATTGTAAGTCTTCCTTCCTTCTTCCTCCTTCCTTCCTTCCTTCCTTCCTTCCTTCCTTCCTTCCTTCCTTCATTCTTCCTTCTTCCTTCTTTTCTCTTATGAAGAATGTAAGATGATTTCAAACAATTATATTGCTTAATGGTATGATTATCCTTGCCTTTTAAGTCATTCAGCAATTACTCAGCACTTATGCTGTCTCAGCTTTGGTTTTCAGTTTTGGTGATATTTACATGAAAAAATGCCCCATCTTTGGGAATGACACAGGCCTATTTTTTAGATAGATACAGTGACATAAAACAAGTGCCATAACTACAACTCAGTGTGTTTATGTTGTAGGTAAATTTGAATTATTCAAATGTGGAATAGTGTGATGTAAATTATTAATAAACTATTACTTTATATAAAATAGTTTAAGTAAACTACATCAATCAGAAATTAAGTTGATCAAATGTACATAACTTTAAAATTTATAGGTAGGATGAATAATGAACTTGGCTTAATCTCTTGACTAATGGTTGTATCAATTTGACTGTTAAAAATTCACCCACCATACTTTTCCAGGTTTGGGTTTGAATTACTTGAGTTTTTCCAAATGAAACTTCCCAATAAAGCTCTCAAAACTAACAAAATGAGACCTTTTTAATAAAAGGTATTGTTAAGGAAGTAAGAATCTAAGCCAACAGAAGGTTGCCATAGAATGCTTATGAGATGAAATAATTTTTTAATTAAACATTGGAGTTTTTGGTCCAGTTTTCCTATTCAATTAGGTAGAAGAGACTTCATTATGCTGAGAAATAAGCACATACAGACACAGCATGTTGAAAAATACGTAGTCCAAATAACTACTCTCGAGAATGAGAAGAGTGATGGGCAATTAGACTACTCAGATAAGTGTTAATAAAAGACTAACACACATGAATTTGAATATATGATATTGATGATATTGATGTTATAATTGAGAGATTAAGTTCTTATCACCATTTCTCAACACAAAACCTTATAAACGCTTTTAAAATTCTTCACAGAATCAAAATGGCATATGAGATCTCTCCCTATATAATTGATTTTTTTAGGAACAAAAGTAAAATGTATTCATGTGAAATAAAAGGGTGAAAACGACTCCATTCATATTAATGATAAATACTGGTAGAGACCGTGCATTCCCCCTCACCAGTGCTTAGTAGAGTAACTTGCAAAAGTAAGCATTTAATAAATGATTTTTGAACTGAATCACATTTTATTTTATTAACTAAATCAGTTGTAACTTTTCAGTACTTTTTTCCAGTTTGAACATTTCCTTTCTTGTTTCTATTTATAATTAATAATTCTGTAGCTCTGTAAAATAACTCATAGTCTCGAGTTTCAAATCTAAAACATTCTGCTTTACCTGTTTCCAACTTTCTTTTGAATATAAAAAAATTTAAGTGTAAACTTATATTTGTAATTTTAAAATGTTTAATATTTTTTCTGGCTAATAGTAAGTATTCAATGAGTATTTTAATATATCAACAGAAATAAACCCTTTATGATTTGCTTTTAAATTTTAAATCCTTTCTTACAGATTGCTATTAAATTACAAAATGTCTTAAGAATGCAGTAAGTACCAACAGAAGAATATATTACTGAATTTAAATTGAATTTGTCATAGCAATAGACAATCTAATATGAAACACAGAGATAGGAAAGAACTTTAAAAAAGCGTAAAGAGCATCATTGACCCGTTGAACATTTCCAGTGGTCTAATATAGTATAGTTGACATCCCGAAGGAGAAGAATATGGGCTGAAAAAATACTTTAAGAAATAATGCTTGAAATATTTTAAAATTCCATAAAACTATAACCCTAAGTTCTAAGAATTTCAAGAAACTCTAAGCACAGGAAATAAAAATAAAACTAAGCCAAGGAACATCATAATCAAATTGCTCAAAACCAGAAATGTAGAAGAAAAATCTTAAAGGAACTAGAGAAAAGACATTTTATCTACAGAAAACACAGATAGGATTGACAGCAGCTTTTCATTGGAAAATGCAACAAAAGCAGACAGTGGAGAAATACTCTTAAATTACTGAAAAAATGTCAACACAGAATTCTATACATGATATAAAATATATTTTTATAATTGATGGCAAAACAAATACTTTTTTAGACATATAAAGTCTGAAATTATTTATATTTAGCAGATCCACACTATGAAAAATGTTAAAGGAAATCCTTCAGGGAGAAAAAAAGTGCAGAGTTGTGTTTCTACAAGAAACAAAAGGCACTAGAAGTGGTAACTACAAAGACAAGTATGTATAGTTTTTTTACTATATAATATTTTTAAACAAAATAGTCTATTTAAATAATAATATAGATGTAGTGTGGTGTTTATAATATTAAATGCACAATGTATGGAAATGATAACATATAGGCTGGAGGAGTTCTTATTCTATACATGAAATGTCATAATATCAAATGAAAGTAAGCTATGATAATTTACATATAAATCCCAACCCAACCTCTAAAATAACAAAATAAAAGTTAAAACTATTAAGCCAGGAAGGGGAAACTTTAGAAGACAATCAATTAAAATGAAAGCAACAAAAATAGAAAAGAAAACAAAAACTGTATGAGGCAAATAGAAAATCAATGACATAATAAAAGACTTAAATCTCACCATCTCAGTAATTTAATGGTAAAGAAATGCTCTAAACAACCGCAGTACAAAGTCAGAGGTAAAACTGAGAAAAGAGAAATATCCAATTATTTCTTGCCTATGAGAAAAACACTTTAAGAATAGAGATACAAATAAGTTATAGGTAAAAAGGATGTGAATTAAGAAATACTATGGTAATGCAAGTTTAAAAAATAAGGCTGAATAAGATATATTATTTTGAGAGAAAGTAGATTTTAGACTAAATAACTTTACCAAGAATACAAACCATCTTTTTTTTCATCTTTCCTTTTTTAAAACCTTTATTTTAGGTTCAAAGATACGTGTACAGGTTTGTTATATAGGTAAACTCATGTCACAAGGGTTTGCGGGACAGATTATTTAATCACCCAGGTACTAAGCCTAGTTGTTAACCCAATAGTTACTTTCTCTGATCCTCTTCCTCGTCCAACCCTCCACCCTGGAGCAGGCCCCAGTGTCTGTTGTTCCCCTTTTTGTGTCCATGTATTCTCATAATTGAGTTGAGGACATGATCTTTTTCTTTTTATGGCTGCATAGTATTCCACGGTGTATAGATACCACATTTTCTTTATTCAATCTGCCATTGATGGACATTTTGGTTGACTTCATGCCTTTGCTATTGTGAATACTGCTGCAATGAACATACATGTGCATGTGTCTTTATGGCAGAATGATTCATATTCTTTTGGGTATATACCAGTAATGGTATGGCTGGGTTTAATGGTAGTTCTGTTTTTAGCTCTTTGAGGAATTACCACCTTAATTACCACTTACCAGCCTTCCAAAATAGCTGAACTAATTTCCACTCCACCAACAGTGTGTATGTGTTCCTTTTCTCTACAACCTAGCCAGCATCTGTTATTTTTTGTCTTTCAATAATGGCCATTCTGACTGTTATGGGATGGTATCTCATTAGGGTTTTGATTTGCATTTTTCTATTGATCAGTGATGTTGAGCTTTTTTTTATATGATTGTTGGCCACATATATGTCTTTTTTTGAAAAATGTCTGTTCATGTTTTTTGCACACTTTTTAATGGGGTTATTTATTTTGTTCTTGTAAACTTGTTTAAGTTCCTTATAGATGCTGGATATTAGATCTTTATCATATGCATAGTTTGCAGATATTTTCTCCTATTCTGTAGGTTGTCTGTTGACTCTGTTGGTAGTTTCTTTTGCTGTGCAGAAGCTCTTACATTTAGTTAGATATGATTTGTCAATTTTTGCTTTTGTTGTGATTGCTTTTGGCATCTTTGTCATGAAAATGTTGCCCATTCATATGTCCAGAATAGTATTGCCTAGGTTGTCTTCCAGGGTTTTTATTGTTTTGGGTTTTATGTTTCAGTTTTAATCCATTTTCAGTTGTTTTTTGCCTATGGTGTAAGGAAGGAGTCCAGATTCAGTTTTCTGCATGTAGCTGGACAGTTATCCCAGCACCATTTTATTGAGTAAGAAATCATTTCCTCATTGTTTGATTTTGTCAGCCTTGTCAAAGATTAGATGGTTGTAGGTGTGTGTACTTATTTCAAGGCTCTCTGTTCTGTTCCATTGGTCTATGTGTCTGTTGTTGTAGCAGTACCATGCTGTTTTTTTTACTGTAGTCCTGTAGCATAGTTTCAAGTTGGGTAACATGATGCCTCCTGAATTATTCTTTTTGCTTAGAATTGCCTTGGCTATTCCAAAAAAATTGAAGAGGGACTCCTCCCCAACTCATTCTATGAGGCCAGCATTATTGTGATAGCAAAATCTGGCAGAAACAACAATTTAAAAAAACCTTCAGGCCAATATATTTGATGAACATTGATCTAAAGATCCTTAACAAAATAGCTGCAAACCAAATTCAGCAGAATATCAAAAAGGAAATCCACAATGATCGAGTAGGCTTTAACCCTGGGATACAAGGTTGGTTCAACATACATAAATATATATGATTCATCCCATAAATAGGACTAAAGACAAAACCCACATGATTATCTCAGTATATACAGAAAAGGCTTTTGATAAAATTCAACATCCCTTCATGTTAAAAACTCTCAATAAACTAGGTATTGAAATAACACACCTCAAAATAATAAGAGCCATCTATGAGAAACTCACAGCCAGCATTTTACTGAATGGGTAAAATCTGGAAACATGTTCCTTGAAAAACTGGCACAAGACAAGGATGCCCTCTCTCACAACTCCTATGCAACATAGCATTGAAAGTCTCAGCCAGAGCAATCAGGCAAGAGAAAGGAATGAAGGGCATTCCAGTAGGAAGAGAGGAAGTCAAAGTATCCCTGCAGACAACATGATTCTCTGTCTGAAAATCTTCATAGTCTGGATCCCAAGGCTCCTTCACCCGATAAACAACTTCAGCAAAGTTTCAGGATACAAAATCAACATACAAAATCATTAGCATTCCTATACATTAATAACAGTCAGGCTGAGAGCCAAATAAGGAATGCAATCCCATTCACAAACGCCACAAAAAAAATATAAGACCTAGGAATACAGTTAACCAGGGAGGTGAAAGAGCTTTACAATGAGAATTTAAAAACACTGCTCAAAGAAATCAGAGATGACATAAACAAATGGAAAAACATTCCATCCTCATGGGTAGGAAGAGTCAATATCATTAAAATGGCCACACTGCCCAAAGCAATTTACACATTCAATGCTATTCCTATCAAACTACCAATGACATTCTTCACAGAACTAGAAAAAAATATTTCAAAATGTATATAGAACCAGACAATCCTTTCATGTGATTAAAAAGGGTTAATTCAACTTGGGACTAACTGACTTTGTTGAACACTCCAGCCAAAAACATCAGAATGCAGATTCATTTCAAGTGTACATAGAACATGTACCAAGATAGACAAAATTATTTGCAATAAAGCAAGCTTCAATATATTAAAAATGAAATTAAATTAGAAACCAATAAAAGGAAGAGCTCTGGAAAATTCTCAAATATCTGAAAATTTATTAGTATACTTCCAAATTATTCATGGGATCAAAAAAATAATCATTTATAGTAGTTGAGAAAACTACTCCAAATATAAGCATGGACATGCAGACAATTACAAGGGTCTGAAGGAAAAACTGTTGATAAATATAGAAGTTACACTGCAAAACAATAATTATATGTTGTGGAATAAAACATATAAAATTAAAGTATAAATGAATAACTTTAATTTTCCAATTACTAATTTAACCTAGTAAAATTAACTTTAACTAGGTTTCGAAGCTATGCTAGATGTGCTAGTGAAATTAAGATGTTCTATGAAATTAAGAAACGGCAGTGAACAAGATGCAGACTCTTGTATCCAGAGAAATCACAATTTAATGAAAAAATTGAACACACAAAAATCCATTAAAATATTAGCCAATAGCACAGAAGATATACTATTTGCCCTTCACAGCATCTCCAGTAGAACATTTTTTATCTCACCAAAAGTGTTATGTTGTCTCTTTACACTCTCCCCAACAGAATTTCATGAAAGTAGCATCTGCTGGTCTTCAGTGTGTACAAACAGGAACATACAAATCTCTAAGGTTTCAGAAAGCTGCATCAATACATTTTCTGGAAGCCAATCCCTGTTCTCAAACTCTTCCTTCTTTCCCAGAGCTTTTCAATTACATTAATACTCTGCCCCCACCCCACATTGAATCTATCCAGTCCTGTTATTTTCTAAAATCTTAATTTAGCACTTAGAAAAAAAAGAAACTATACCATTTTTTGAGGACCAGAACATATCCACCTTTCTGCAGCTAAGAATATATATAAAAAGAAGAAAAACATAATATTTTCATTATATCAAGTAAACAATTGCTCTTTCATTGTCATTTCCAAGGAAATAAATGTCAAAGTATGGTATTATAGTGATACACTGCTATTCCCTATAAATTTACCAATGAAAGCAGCTCTATAGGGTGGATTTATGATGATATGAAATGAAAAAAGCAGGATTAGGCAACAGTTAACTGATATTAAAATGTCAAGCACAAGGTGAAAATAATCCTTTGATTGAAGATAGTAGTTTGTGGAATTCACATGTTTCATGAATTATACAATGATGAACAACTATTCTATTGAAGATATTTTATTTCATTTATTTGACATAATACTATTCTGTTAAATGAGTTAAGGAAAGAAGGGAAGGAATAGCAATACCCAGCTCCTGTATAAATCAGAATAGATTAATTTATGCTATGATGACAGACTAACTCCAAACTCTAGCAGCTTAAAGGAACAAAAAGTTACTTCTTGCTTTTGCTGCAGGTTGAATGCAGGTCAATAATAGAATCTGCTCATCGTAGCCTCTGAGGCTGATGGAAGCTCTATTTTAACACTTGCTTCCACATCAACAAGGCACAGGAAGGGGACTCAATAAATTATATACTGATATTAAAGCTTTTGCCTGAAAGTGACAGGCACACTTTCACTCATTCCTGAACATTCTGCTGAACAAAGAAAGTCGCATGGCAATTTCTAACAAAAACAAGAAAGTGCAACCCTACTAGCTACCTGGAAGGACAATTAGAAGAGCAGCTCTTCACGCCTATAATTTAATAAAGAGAATTAGACATTTACTCCAATGGCAACACAAGAAGAGATATGATAAGGGCCTAGGAGTATAATGATGAAAATATAATGGTAATGCCAATATAAAGATTAGTAATATCTAAATTGTATTGATTCATTATTTATTATTTCATTATTTTTACCAGGCATCATTCTAAGTGCTCTACATGGCATATGGCGTTAAGGCATTTAATTCTCAAAGCAGTTCTGTGAGATAGGTAGTATTGTTATAACTTCATTCTATATAGAAAACATGAGGCACAAAGAAGTTAAACTACTTGTTCATAGTTGTTTATGGACTAGATAGATAGATAGGGGTGTGTGTGTGTGTGTGTGTGTGTGTGTGTGTGTAGTGTTTTGATTGAGCCAAGTTTTGAACCTAAGGAATTTGTTTCCTGAGCCCGAACCCTAAATTCTGTATGATATAATAGCCCATTTGCTTTAGTACGTTCACTTTCAACTTTTGTTTTTAATATGTAGGACATTTACTTACATTAAAGCTTATTAAGAAGCTTTTTATAAAAATGGATCTAATTGGAGCATCTTTGGTTAAAGCAGGAAGAAGTCAAAGCTCTACCCATTTGGGGCAGCATGTGTCTCCCAGCTACTGATTTAGAAGGCTGTCATTAACATCAAAAAAGGCTTGAAATCTGTTTATTTGCTAAAAATATAACCACTTAATATGACTACTCAGGCTCTCATCACGCTTAGGCCTTAAGATTATCTAGATTATTAGCAAGTTGCTTTCTCTTTCTTTCAAGAAAAAAAAAAAAAAAAAAAAAAAAAAAACAGAAAAAAATTAGAGTATCGCTGAGCACACAAAGTCAAGGACAAAGCTGAAAATTGAAGATGCAAGAGCCTTGATTCTAGAGCTTCATTGTAGAAAAACTTTTCTCAACTACATGTATGCAAACAAACCCAGGATTCAAGAGCAAGCTGTAAAGAGCCTGTAAGAAATGGACAGACACCTCAATAAAAATGATGAAACGCAGTATGCCTAGCCAGCTAGCTTGTGTTAGACAGCTGGGTAATTTTGCTGTAAATCGTGAAGAGCTGAAAAGCACAGCTAGCTGGCAGCCACCTACAGAGAGTATGAATACTCTGTATTACTCCATGAGTAATCTAGTGCCACTTGTCGAAAGTGTTTGCTTCTTGCGATCGTTCAAGATGGACTCTCCTTTACTCTTTCTTCGGTTAACCCTGAAACTGCAGAAAATATTGACTATTATGTGTTTTTAGCTTCGCCACCAGATTAATTGCTTTCTCTAAAGCTGGTCTGGATATAAGAAAGAAACAAAAACTCCTTTTAATGATATATTTTCTCACAGTTCAACAGTTAACTGTCAGGTAGGTACCACTAAATACCTATTTTAAGAAAATAAAGACTTGAGAACAAGCAACCTTAATTTCAAGCTCATCAATAACATATTAACTTAACTATTTAACACCCTAACCTGCCCTTAAAATTACAGTAGTTAGGCTATTAAATTTGGATGTGCAGGCTACGTTTAAATAAATAACAAATAAATAAGCCAATACATAATAAATACGATACATTTTTAGCACAGCCCTTCCATCCCATACACAGAGCTGACAATTCGTTCACCAGATAGCTTTCATTTTGCATTGTGTTTCCGTAATTGAACTCATAAAGATATTAATGTACTTACAGCCTTGGCCACGCTAAGACTTTTTTAAACCTTTTTATAATTTTAACAGAATATGCACTAGCTATTTAAGAGAATAAGGTTAAATATTTGATTATCTATAAGTATTTTCAATCTATTATTATATTTAATTGGTAAGTAAAAATTTGAGAAAAATTTTGAATATGTTGCGAATTATTATTTAGACAAAAATGATAATTTGAAAATAAACAGTTCTGAATTTAAAAAATAAATTTAGAAAACATAATTGCCTATGCAAAAGATATTAGTATAACATAAAGTATTTAAAGTGTGTTACATTTTCTGAAAACTTTCTAATATCAAAATATATCAGCTGATATCTGCTCTTCATCATATTTGGATTATGCATTGAACAATGGGCCTGCTGACACAAAATTAAAGCCTCTATGAAGTTTTCAAAGACAAACATTATGATTAAGGCGAATATCAAGCAAATTTTTTTATGACCCTTGAAGAACGTTTCACATCAAACATGTAACACAGCAAATGATCCTAAAAGACAAATAAAAACATAAACTTCACCTTAGACAGGAACAGTTGTTTCTAGTCTTGTCTTGAACTTGTCTGTCTTGAACTTGTCACCCATGGGACTTTTACCTCTGAAATTTTCCCTATTAAATGCATCTATCTCAACATCGAAGGCACTTAAAATTTCTCATTCCTCTTTTATTCAGAATAGTTTGCTCTTCCATGGAAATCTGGGCACTGGATATTATCATTTATGTTGGACAAAAAATTTTCCCGACAAAGTTGTTACATATGCTTTATCAGATTTTTTTTTTTTTTTTTTTTAAGACACCATCTTGCTCTGTCACCCAGGCTACAGTGCAGTAGTGTGATCTCAGCTCACTGCAATGTCCACCTCTTGTATTCAAGCGATACTCCTGCCTCAGTCTCCTGAGTGGCTGGGACTACAAGCGTGCACTCCTATGCCAGGCTAATTTTTGTATTTTTAGTAGAGACAGGATTTTACCATATTGGCCAGGCTATTCTTGAACTCCTGACCTCGTGATCCACCCACCTCGGCCTCCCAAAGTGTTGAGATTACAGGAGTGAGCCACCGTGCCCGGCCGCTTTATCAGATTATTTAATTCCCCAAAACTCTGTTTATGTTCTCAGTGCTATGACTATGACATTTGACATTAGATTTATTTTTTAGATTCCACAAGGATCTCCATATATTTATTACTGCAGAGTTATGGGAAGCTTATATAAAACATTGCAGGCAATGATATTATTGTCATTGTCCCGATATGCTACAAAGTTTCATCATTGTCATTGAGGACTCAGCTGACAAGTTAGATACACTCTTGCTTTAAAAAATGCCTTTGTATCATCTAATGGTCACAGCTGCTATAGTGACAAATGTCATCTGTCCTCAATATGTATTTTTCTAAATCTCCAAAGAGTAACATCTGAACAACAAAGAAAAGGAGTAAAATCACATAGAGACATTATATTCTTGGAATAAGCTCTATTTTTCTTACTGAAGAGTTTACAATGGAATGGAGAAATTCAAAATATTTTATTAACAGATTTTCCCCTTTTATGAGTACTACTGTGTTTAATTTCTGGAGTTTTCATCCCCGAGTCAGTAAGTCACCATAAACGAAAGAAATTGAATTTGGATTTAAGAAATACCACTATCCCTCTTAAGCAAACTAGAAATTTAGCAAAACTTTTAAAGTTCACTATGATTTATTATGTAACCTTGGAGTTTTTTAATATGACTTTAATTTTTTTTTTTTTTTGCAATCTGATGCTTCTCTCAGTTGTATTGTCCTATGTGCTTCCTGTTCTCTCAAAGGGAGGTGATCTAGATTAATGAGTTTGAACTCCACAGATTAATACTCTATAATAGCAATCATTTTTTCAATTGGTATTATTTCACTATTTCAATTTTCTGCAAACACTTGGGACACATACTAATCTAGAGGGATGACAAACAATAAGATTAAGCTAGAGCAGCAATGATGTAAATTTTCACACAACCCTCAGAAATATGAGTATCAATTTCTTTAGGATTAGACTAAAGACAAGATGACTGTTGCCAAGGAAGAAAGACAATTTATTCTTTAAAGGATCTTTCAAAGTTCTTTCCCTAAAGCCTGCCCGCTAACTAAAATCATGCCCATGATATAAAGGAAGCCAGTAAGATACATTCCACAGAAGCACAGAATGTTTACCAAAGTTTGATCAGAGAGAATAGTACTATTTTTTTCAACACAGTATTCGTAATGCAAATTAGTTGAGGAGAGTGGTGTTATTACTGTTACAGTCTTTCATAGAATGAGGATTTGCTGAATTTGAAGATGTGTTCTAGAAAGGTAGGTAGATTGTTGTTGAAAATAAAATGAACAATTTCAGCAGTCATAACACATGGTGAAACAACTTTATATTGATTAATAATACCTAATATTGAAGATATATTAAAGACTTTTTATAATAACGCATATATCATTAGGAAAAATACCTGAAAACTGGGGCTTTCGTCATCTCTCTTCAAAGTTTCAGGTGCTATAATCGTGTCCTAGAATGTAGCAGTAGAAACAATAATAATGATCTGAAGTAGTAGGTAATAGTCTACCAAATAATTTTAATCATTTGTACATAGTAACTTGTAAATAGAATAAAATACCTTTAGAGAAACATCATTAACAAGTAATATTTATCATATGTCTATGAGGCTATAAGCATGCTTATAAGTAGGAAGTTTATTTCTTTCTTACATACATTGCCTTTTTTCATCCTCACAGTAGTGAAGTACAGAAAGATAAATTTCTCAAAAGTGTAATTTATTCACTGAAATTTGATCAAAGAGAAATTTGATGACTTTTCTTCAACACAACATTGTACAGTATAATTTTATTGTTTTGTAATAAAACAATGTTATTATCTTCATTACAAATACAAATACAAATAGAAATACAAATACAAATAGAAAGGTTAAACAATTTACTCACAATCATAGGAGTAATAAGAATGGTTTAGCAAACATTTGAATGGAGACCATCTGACCAGAAAGCTAAGCTCTTAACTATCGTATGATCTTACCACATGAATATTCATTACAATAAAAACACTCTGAACAGTTATTTGGCCAATATTCTCAAGGCAAAAATAGAAAAAAAAAAGTAATTCTGCTAGAGGCTTTTAAAGACAACCTTTGAGTCTCTATTGACCATTTACTGAGTTCTTTGGGTATAAATATCATTTAAGTCATTTCATTAACATGCATTTGTAATCTACTGTATACTGTTGATTTCCAGGAATGCACAATAGGATGAAAAAGCAAAGCATAGAAAAATAAGTTTTAAAATTGTGATTTAATGTTTAAGTAATGGTTAAATGGCAATAAAAGCACTGTCAAGAGAAATTGGAGACTTAATTTCCCATTAAATGAAACAACAAATTTAATATCATCCACAAACTGGAGAGAGTTCACCAGATATGTTGGAGAGGAAAATAATTTACATAAGAGACATGTCAAAAGAATGTATGACACTTGAAAAGAGATAGAGAACTGGAATGCTATTACTTGTAAGAGAAGTTGTATATGGCAATATGTAATCTACAATAAAAATTTAATGGAGTATTTTAATTTCTGTTAGGCCCATCAGTTAATTTTGACATGCTGATTTAAAAAAATGGCAAATATATCTTTTAAAAGGTACTTTTGAATTAAAAAAGGTACAAAGTGGCAGGTTGCGGTGGCTCATGCCTATAATCCCAGCACTTTGGGAGGTTGAGGCAGGTGGATCATGTGGTCAAAGACTGTGACCATCCTGGCCAGCATGGTGAAACTCTGTCTCTATTAAAAGTACAAAAATTATCCTGGCGTGGTGGCATGTACCTGTAGTCCCAGTTTTGAGGAGGCTGAGGCAGGAGAATCACTTGAACCTGGGAGGCAGAGGTTNACTTGGTTTAGCTTGAAAAGACGAATTTTATTCATAGTTTACTTCTTGCACAGGGATAAGAAAAAAATAAATGCTTCAGAATGGGTAGTACTCTTCGACTTTACGTAGAACAGAAAGAAAAAAATGCAATGGCTTTTGTTCCTAGGTCTCATATAAATGTCTGACTTGTCAACAAAAATTCATAAATACAATTAATAGGTAGGCATGGTGTTCAGCTACTCCTATCAAAGCCTACATACACACACACACAAACACACACACACACACACACACACACACACACAAGACTAAGATGAGTTTAATGCTCTTGTAGAACTAACAGTGAAAAAATGGAGGCATTTTCTAAACTATAGAATGAATATATAGAAGAATATCCCATAATGGAGGAAAGGAAAATAAATAAAATTTTTAAATAGTTTCACTACTGTGAATAATGAATTATGCATTGGAAAACAAACTTTGAGAATGTGATGCAACCTGATAAATTTAAAATATTTATACAAATTCATTTTTAAAAAAGGCTTATCAATAGCCTCTCTTGCACATCAACATGCTAGATCCCAGAAACTTATGGATGGACCTTGAAGGAACCTTTTCCCTTAAGTAGGTTATAATTTGATGAAGAAAATAGTCATATATCCCCTTTAAAAAATCAAATCAGTTATTAATATTGTTCTTATAACAGTAGATGATAATGAAATATAAATGATTTGGAAGTGACCTTGGAACTTCACTGTACGGTTTAGAAAGGTCAAAAGGCCCAAAGCGGGAAGGAGGGAGAGAGTACCATGAGACGAAAGTGAGGAGTTTGCAAAAGTGCAAGTATGTAGAATGCACTTAACTTCTGAGAACCCAGATTTAATCATCTTTGTAAGGAGTGTTCAGTGGGACTGTTGAGAACATAATTTGGGGATAGAGTTAATGTAAACACAAAAATATAGGGTAGTTTAAAAATATAATTATATGAGTGAAATTATTTTATCTTTATTTTAGAAAAATAGCTCTAGAAACCTCATGAAACACAGATTATATTAGACGAAGGCTTAAGTTTGAAACTGTAGTGATGAACTTTTCTTTATCCAGGAGGTAAATGTACATAGTCTGAACTATTGATACAGACAGGAGACAGAGAAATACTGGGTAGAAGAGGGTGGTTCCTGGGCAAAGGCCCCACCCTCAAGCCTGGAAACCTGAAGCCTTAAATGAGAACAGGTATTCCTGTTTTCATGTCCAAAAGCTGTCTTTTGGCCCTCTAAGTCCCCCTATGCCGTACCCATTTAAACTTCACAAGCAGACGAGGAGATGAACAGAAGAGGAGAACAGCAGCACAGTGCAGCAGAGGGAAGGAATCGAGCATTTGAACATCCAGAGGAGTTTAGCTGGGACGGTTAGAGAGGAGATCAGCTGCTGGATGGCCCAGCTCCAGGGGAATATCATCTTCTCATGGTCAAATGCCAGAAGAAGATCATCTTCTTACTCCATCCCCCTTCCTGTTCTCCATCCATCCCACTGAGAGCCACCTCTACCACTCACTAAAAACCTTGCATTGATCCTTCAAGTCCCTGTGTAACTCAATTCTTCCTGTACACTGGACAAGGACCTGGGCACCAAGAGGGCACTGAGCTGGTTAACACTTAAGCCACCTAAGACAGCAAGGCTAAGAGAGCACACTGTAACACACACCCACTTGGGCTTTGGGAGTTGCAGACACCCACCCCGGACACTGCCATGGAGTCGGAACTCAAGGATGCTTGTCTGTGCTCCTGCACCTGCCAGTGTGCATGCTTCCCCTCCCAAAAGGGGTTTAAGTGTGCACCGCAGTGTCCACTGAGAACAGATGAGTCACACCCCTGTCACACATCCTTCGAGAAGGATCAAGGAACTCTCCTGTTTCACTATGACACTAGAAGTCACAAAGTAAAGAAGACAGAGATAAAATGAGAATTCTTGTAAGATGTAATTTAAAGATAATGCCAATTAATTGAGTGGGTAGGCAAAAAACATATATAATTAAAAATAAGGTCATTGGTAAGCTGATTTTCATTTGCAAATGGATGGAGTAGATGCAGTTTTCCCTGTTCCTCCCACTAAGTACAACCAAAATCCCTAAACATTAGAAGTAAAATAATAAAGAGATTATTAATAAAGCTGATATAAACATTTATGCATACATTTTTGCATGAACACTCCTATTAAACATAGTGCTAGAATTTCTAGCAGGTGCAAGAAAGAAACTAAAAGTCAAGGAGATTCACAGGGAAGAGATAAAACAATTCCTATTTGTAGGTGAAATCATTGTCTTCATAGAAAATCCTAAGGAATCTATTACAAAATCTAGAAGTAATACATGAGTCCTTCGAGACTTCAGGATACATGATAAAGATGAAAAAATAATTGTATGCCTTTTATAATTGCAGTGAATATGTGGACACAGAAATTACAATGCAGTTTACAATATTGCTCCAACAAAATGAAATACTTAGGTGTAAATCAAACAAAATATGTATAGTATTTATATGCTGAAAACAACACAACATTATGAGAAAAAATAAACAAAGAAATGGAGAGACATACCATGTTCAAGGACTGAAAGACTAACATAGCAAAACTGTTAACCGTCTTAAAATTGATTTATAGGCTTAATGCAATTTCTATAAAATTCCAGCAACAGTTTTTGTAGATATGGACAATATCCTAAAGTTTACGTGGAAAGACAGAACTAGAAAAGCTGAAGTAATTTTGAAAAAGAAAATAAAGTGTGAGAAATCAGTCTACTTGATTTCAAGTAAATATGTACCAAGAGTAATCAAGACAGTGTTGTATTGGTGGAATAATATACACATAGATGAATGAAACAGAACAGGGAATCTAGAAATAGGCTGACATAAATGTGCCCAACTGATTTTTGACAAAGGTATAAAAGCAATTCAATTATGTCAATACAGACTTTTCAACAAATCATGTGGAAACAATAGGACATCGATAAACAATAATAATTAATCTGACCAAAATTACACACCTCATACAAAATGAACTAAAATGGATTACAAACATAAATATGCAATTTAAGAGAGTAAAATTGTTAGAAAAACACATAGGAGAATGTCTTCATTATCTAGGGCTTGGCAAAGATATTCTTAGACTTGACACCAAAATTATGATCTATAAAAGAAAAAAACAGGTAAATTTGATTCCATCAAATTTAAAAATATTTGCTCTGGATAGTTCCTGTCAAGTGGGATAAAAGACAAGCCAAAGAGTGTGATACAATATTTTCAAATTATAGATCAAAAAACTAGTATCTAGAATATATAAGGAACTCTCATAAGCAAAACACATAAAAGGACGTTTATCTAAAGAAGATAAGTTGCACATAACAACATGAAAAGTTGTTCAACTTCAATATGTTTTAGGAAAGTGCAAATTAAACTTCAATGGGATACTATTATACACTTATTGGAATGGCAAAAGTGAAAAACAAATAATGACAACCCTAAATCTTGGCCAGGATACAAAGAAACAATCATTCATACTTTGCTGCTGGGAGTAGAAAATGTTACAGCCACTATAGAAAACAGTTTGGCAGTTTAAAATGTAACTATCACACAACCTAGCAATTGGACTCCTGGAAATGTATCCAAAGAAGAGAAGATTCATGTTCACGCAAATTTCTGGACCCAAATATTTATACCAGCTTTACTCATAATAGCGCCAAATAACTCATATGTTCTTCATCAAGTGAATGGTTAAATAAAACATGGACTACTACTCAGCAATACCCTAGGATATTATTCAGTGGTAAAAGGAAGTGCATTGTTGAGCTGGATGAATCTCCAGACAAGTATATGGCGTAAAAAATCCCATTCCAAAATGTGAAATACTGTAGGATTCCATTTTTTGTAACATTCTTTAAATGACATAATTAGAGAAATGAAAAACAGATTATTGATTTTTAGAAATGAAGGGGGCATTGGGAGCAGGAGGGAAGCAAGTATGGCTATAAAAGGGCAACAGAAATGATCCTTTTGATAATAGAAATGTTTTGTATATTGACTGTATTACTGTCAATATCCTAATTGTGATAATGTGCTATAGTTTTGTAAGTTATTAATACTGGGGCATACTAGGTAATAAATTAATGGTATTTGTCTATTTTTTCACTGCATATTTCATACTACATGTAAACCTATAATTGTTTTCAAATAAAAGACTAATTTAAAAAAAAAAATAATTTT
>NW_016803023.1:520694-540696 GCF_001698545.2 Rhinopithecus bieti | reverse complement strand
AAAATTTAAAAAAAAAAATAAATTTTTTTTTTTTTTTTTTTTTTTTTTTTTTTTTTTAATTCTGGGGGCAGGAGTGAGGGATGGGTATATGTAAAAGAATATCCAGGGGCAAAACCAGTTTGAGGGAAACATGTAAGTTTTAAAAATATTGATTTTGAGCTGCCCATGAGATTTCTTGCAGGTTGCATTCTTCTACAAGTGGATTCCAGAATGAATTAATGATCAGGATATTTATTTTTTAGTTACCTTGGGATTACCAACTGTGACAGGAACAACAATAAAAAAAAGCTTATTCAAGTTGTCTCATGTTGAGTGGAAATGGATGGCCAGGCCTGTATGACATTGATTCAATCCTTCATGGGATACAGGCTGCCTCAGGACAGGGATGCACATGGGTGAGGTGGCTATCTAGAGCTGACCACAACCCCCCAGCTAAGACAACAGCTGCCTCCTTTAAGCAGAATCCTGCTAGGACATCTTCAGTTGCAACACAACAGTCTTTTACCTAAATCTGAAATTCAGGACTGAGAGTCAAGGTAGAATTTGACCTTTATTTGGAATCTGTTCTTCTATTATTCTCAGGAAACTACCTACGAGCTCATCAAGAAAGAAAATGTGGAGCCACATGGGGAGAGGAAACATTCAGTATAGAAATATTATACGTGTAAACAAGAGAAAGAAGTTAGTATGTCATGATAATTTAGCACAGATAAACACATTTTCAAAGAGGTCGCCCACAGAAACCAGTTTGGTAAAAAGGCCTTTCTTCTAGAAGTTTAAAACTGAGAAAAAAAAATTAATGAGAATAAACAAAAGGGCCCCTTTCCCCCCAAATGCCAACTATACTTGTAATAAGTATATTTAATTTGATAGTGCCTGTGATAGCAAGTCTAAATATGCGATTTAACTCCTGTTCTTTAGGGAAGAGTGTGGTGACTCTCAGGTAAGTTAAATAAACCTTATAGCCCAGACCACTAATAGCTGGCATAGCATTGCTGGGATTTGAACCACATCTAGTTATTCCAAATTAGTAATCATCTAGCTCTGTAACATCAGTTATCCTTATTCAATCTGACAACAAATAACATATTTTACTTACATACTTTCTAATGGAAAAGAATTGTATTCTACTTTACTCTTTAAAAAGTCAATCATCCTTTCATTTACTTACTCAGAGCAGTAGAGTGTGAAAAAAGCGTCGGAGAGATTTTAACAGTAGCATGCATAGTATACTAAACAGGTCTGTGCTAGGCTCATTAGCACTATCATCTCCAATATTCTCAATCACGAAGATGCAGAGTTAATATTATCCTCATATTATAGATGAGAAAACAGGCTTAAAAAGGACATTCTGGTTGATGGTATCATATCTTTAGATAAGCAGATGAAGGCAGACTCAAAGAAGAGGAAATTAAAGAGAAAACATGGAAAAATTCAACATTTTATTTTCTGTCAGCAACATTACATATACTTTTATGGCAGTTTTAGTGTGGCCATGAGTTGAATTTTAAGTGGATCAATATTATATTTCTGAGATCCCATTTAACAATTAGATTTATTTTCTTCAAACCTGGAGTATCTTCTTTACAATGAAAAGAAACTAGTTGGGCTGTCAAGATGGCCAAAGCGGAACAGTTCCGTTCTGCAGCTCCCAGTGAGATCAACGCAGAAGGTGGGTGATTTCTGCATTTCCAACTGAAGTACCCAGCTCATCTCATTGGGACTGGTTAGACAGTGGGTGCAGCCCACAGAGGGCAAGCCGAAACAGGGTGGGGTGTCACCTCACTGGGGGAGTGCTAGGGATTGGGAAACTCCCTCCCCTAGCCAAGGGAAGCCATGCGGAACTGTGCTGTGAGGGATGGTGCACTTTGGCCAAGATACTATGCTTTTCCCATGGTCTTTGCAACCTGCAGAACAGGAGATTCCGTCAGGTTCCTATGCCACCAGGGCCCTAGGTTTCAAGCACAAAATTGGGCAGCCATTTGGGCAAACACTGAGTTAGCTGCAGGAGTTTTTTTTTATGCCCCAGTGGCACCTGGAATGCCAGTGAGACAGAATTATTCACTCCCCTGGAAAGGGGGCTGAAGCTAGGGAGCCAAGTGGTCTAGCTCAGCAGGTCCCACCCCCACGGAACTCAGCAAAGATCCACTGGCTTGAAATTCTCACTGCCAGCAAAGCAGTCTGAAGTCGACCTGGGATGCTGGAGCTTGCTGAAGGGAGGGGCGTCCGCCATTACTGAGGCTTGAGTAGGTGGTTTCACATCACAGTGTAAACAAAGCTGTGGGGAAGTTTGAACTGTGCAGAGCCCGCTGCAGCTTGGCAAAGCCACTGTAGTCAGACTGCCTCTCTAGATTCCTCCTCTCAGGCAAGGCATCTCTGAAAGAAAGGTAGCAGCTCCAGTCAGGAGCTTATAGCTAAAACTCCTATTTTCCTGGGACAGAGCACCTGGGGTAAGGGGTGCCTGTGGGCACAGCTTCAGCAGACTTAAACATTCCTGCCTGATGGCTCTGAGGAGAGCAGTGGGTCTCGCAGCAGAGTGCTCGATCTTTGCTAGGGACAAACTGCATCCAAGTGGGTCCCTGACCTCCATGCCTCCTGACTGGGAGACACCCTCTAGCAAGGGTCAACAGACACCACATGCAGCAGAGCTCCAGAGGGCATCTGTCAGGTGCCCGTCTAGGATGAAGCTTCCAGAGGAAGGAAAAGGCAACTATCTTTGCTGTTCTGCAGCCTCAGCTGGTGATATCTAGGCAAACAGGGTCTGGAGTGGACCCCTAGCAAACTCAAGAAGACCTGCAGCAGAAGGGTCTGACTGTTAGAAGGAAAACTAACAAATAGAAAGTAATAGCATCAACATCAACAAAAAAGGACGTCCACACAGAAACACCATCCAAAGGTCACCAACATCAAATAACTAAGGTAGATAAATCCACCAAGATGAGGAAAAACCAGTGCAAAAAGACTGAAAATCCCAAAAACAAGAATGCCTCTTCTTCTCCAAAAAATCACAACTCCTTGTTAGCAAGGGAAAAAACTGAACAGAGAATGAGTTTGAAGAATTGACAGAACAGGATTCAGAAGGTGGGTAATAACAAGCTCTTCCAAGCTAAAGCAGCATGTTCTAACCCAAAGCGAGGAAGCTAAGAACCTTGAAAAAAGGTTAAAGGAATTGCTAACTGGAATAACCAGCTTAGAGAAGAGCATAAATGACCTCATAGAGGTGAAAAACACAGAACAAAATCTTTGTGAAGCATACACAAGTATCAGTGGCCTTATCGATCAAGCAGAAGAAAGGATATCAGAGATTGAAGATGAACTTAATGAAATAGAGAAAAAAAGAATGAAAAGGAATGAACAAAGCCTGCAAGAAATATAGGACTATGTGAAAAGACCAAACCTACCTTGGACTGGTGTACCTGAAAGTGACGGGGAGAATTGAACCAAGTTGGAAAACACTCTTCAGGATATTATCCAGGAGAACTTCCCCAACCTAGCAAAACAGGCTCACATTCAAATTCAGGAACTACAGAGAACACCACAAAGATACTCCTCGAGAAGAGTAACACCAAGACACATAATCATTCACATTCACCAAGGTTGCAATGAAGGAAAAAATGTTAAGAGCACCCAAAAAGAAAGGTCAGATTACCCACAAAGGGAAGCCCATCAGACTAACAGTAGATCTCTCTGCAGAAATCCTCCAATCCAGAAGAGAATGGGGACGAATATTCAATCTTCTTAAAAGAATTTTAAGCCCAGAACTTCATATCGGCCCAGGTAAACTTCATAAGCAAAGGAGAAATAAAATCCTTCACAGACAAGCAAATGCTGAGAGATTTTTGTCATCAGCAGTCCTGCCTTATAAGAGCTCCTGAAGGAAGCACTAAATATGGAAAGGAAAAATCGCTATCAGCCACTGCAGAAATGTACCAAATTGTAAAGACAATTGACAATATGAAGAAACTGCATCAACTCACAGAAATACCTAATGTAGATGACAGGTTGATAGGTGCAGCGAACCACCATGGCATGTGTATATCTATTTAACAAACCTGCACATTCTGCACATGTGTTCCTGTACTTAAAGTATAATAAGAAGAAAAGAAAAGAAGAAAAAGAAAAGAAGATAGTTGAATAAAATCACATAAATATATAAATTTCTTAATTACATATGTTTGCAAAAACTATTGTTCAAAAAAATAGACTAACAGCATTTTCTAAGGATTAACTTTAAAGGAATATTTGCTTCTGTCTCTCCTCACGCCCACCTTTATTTATCTGCTACATTAGGCAGGCTACTGGTAACCCAAGTTGGTCCTCTCCCACTACAGTCTTAACTACTAGCATGGCAAGGGTTAGAGTACATTGTTGTGGGAGGTAGCTTTTTCGAAGGGGCAACTTCTTTCCTTTTATGTTGCCATAAGGTAGGAAATTATTTTCCTCTATTTCACAGTAGGCCTGGGTCTCACCCCCTATGCACACACACATCAGAGCCTTCCACATGGACTTGTGTGCACGGGCATTGAATCCTCCCATTAGGTTCCTTTCACCCTGGATACCTGGACAAATTGTTGAGAATATATTTCTTGTTACCAATGGTTAGTCAAAATAAAACTGCAATAAAGCCAGATGAGTTGATGAATAAAAAAAAAAACAAACAAACAAAATAGTTGGTAATATTTCTCATAGAATTGTATTAGATATTTAAATATATAGATACATTTTACTTTCAGGAGGTGTAAATTAATAAAGTCAGCCTGGTCACAATTAATGCGGCTTTTTTTTTCAGTTATATAAATCACTCATTAAGTCATATCGCTTGAATCTTCATCATTGGAGTGATATAATTTATTTAAAACTAATTTGGATATACTCTGAATGTGTCAATAATTGTTTGAAAACACTGGATAATATCCTTTAGTATACCCCAAACCCATTAAAATTTTTTAAATTTAAAACCCTTATGTTAAATTTACCATTAAAAACATTATAAAATAATCAGTAAAATTTCCATAAGCCATCAACATTCATACTAAATATTAATCTATATTTTGGCTTTCTGTGATACTGCGTCTTAATAAAATGTCCTATAACCAAGACAAAATGATCGATTTTTTTTTTCAAATTATTTAAGAATGATTTTTTAAATGGACAGATATATATTTTAAATTTCAAAATGAAGCTTTTAGAAATTTCTAGAATACAAGACAATAATATGACCGAATACATTCACACATAAACAGTGAATATTATAAGGGTAAAGAAATCAGAACTTTCAGCACATTTGTTTTATATTCTCTCTTTTTTTTAAGAATTTATTTTTAGAGAAGTTTTAGGTCCACAAGCAGTATGAAAAGATAGGTTCAGAGATTGCATTTGCTCCCTACCCCCACACGTACACAGCCTCTCCTAGTATTCATATCTCCTACCTGAGTGAGACGTTTGTTACAACTAATGAAACCTAGAATGAAACATCATAATCACCCAAAGTCCATAGTTCACATTAGAGTCCACTCTTGAGGTTACATATTCTATGGGTTTAAAATGACATTATCTATCATTATAGTATCATACAGAATAGTTTTACTACCTTAAAAATCCTGTTTTCTACCTATTTATCTCCCACCCCTATCCCCAGGCAATAACTGATCTTTTAAGTATCTTCATAGTTTTGCCTTTTCCAGATGTGATATAGTTAGAATCATAGTGTATGTAGCTTTTTCAGATTGGGGCTTCTTTCACTTAGTAATATGCATTTAAGTTTCCTCCATATCTTTTTACAGCTTGATAGCATATTTATTTTAACACTAAATAATATTCCATTTACCAGATGTAGCACAGCTTATTTATCCATTCACCTACTGAAAAATATTTTGATTGTTTTCAAGTTTTGGCAAGTATGCATAAAGCTGCTTTAAACATTGGTATACAGGCTTTTGTGTGAACATATGTTTTCAATACATTTCGGTAAATACCAAGGAGTGAAATTGCTACATTGTATGGTAAGATAATATCCTAGGTAAGATCCTAATGTCATCATATTGGGGATTAGGTTTTGTTTTAGTCCATTTGTTCTGCTATAACAAAACACCAAAGCCTGGGTAATTTGTAAAGAACAGAAATTTATTTTCTCATAGTTTTAGAGGCAAGTAAGTCAAAGATGAAAGCGTTAGCAGGTTTGGCTGTCTGGAAAGGACTGCTTTCTGCTTCCAAATGGTACTTTGAAGCTACATCCTCTGAAGGGGAGAACTGCTGGATCCTCAAGTGGCAGGAGGTAGAAGGGCAAGTAAGTGGAATACTGTATGAAGCCTCTTTTATAAGGGCCATAATCCTATTCAAAAGGGAGGGGTCCTTATGGCCTAATCAGCTTTTAAAGGCCCCATTTCTCAATACCATCACATTTACCGTTTAGTTTCAAAACCTAAGTTTTGTAAGGGACATGTTTGAACCACAGCCGGTTTAGAGATATAAATTTGGAGGAGCACAAACATTTAGATCATACTATGGTCGTTTTGTTTTCAAACCATATTTACAGTGTATGGTAATTATATAAAACTTATTTGAACATCAAAATTGTCAGAGATTAGTTTTCTGAACACTTGTAGCACATCTAATCTTTTCCCCAGATTTTGAAACACTTTGTTAAACACACTGGAAGCCAATGATTAATGTATAAATATCCTCCATATTATTTGTTATCAACTAAAAAAACGTAGCCCTAAGAAATAGCAAAAGAAATTACAAAAGTGCCATTCAGAAGCTTGTTCAGAGTTCAACATAGAAATAACTGTTTCTTTAACTTTTGGTGCAATACATGCCATTTCCTGAAGTTTAAGAACCAATTATTTGCTGTCAAGTGTCCTTCCATTAGTTATTCGCAATCCCTTTTTTAAACAGAAAACAGGCTTATATTTTAAGAAAACATGATGTTAAATGTGTCTGAATCATCTGTGTATAAGGATGGAATAAGAGGTCATAAGCAAAGTATTTTGATAAACCCTTCAATCTATAATAGAAATGGATTGATATTAAACATAATGACAAAATGCCACCTCTTCTGAGCTCACAATGGTTAAAAAAATAAAACAGAAAACTCTTTTATAAAAGCATGAACACAGTTTTAAAAAACCTTCCCACTTTCAACTGCAGAAAACATAAATTATATACTTTGCAACCAGCTGTAATGGTAGGCATAGGCAGCTGGTCCAATTTACTGTATAGTACTATTGTACATATTGTTTGATGCACAAATTACTTATAATTTCTAGAAGTGCATCTTTGCAGTTTGATATTTTAAGCAGCACTTCAACAACTTGAAAAGTTGTAGACTTTTGGAGAGGCTAATTCTGAAAAGGCTTTGCCATTGCTGAGTGTGTTTTCCACATCATAGTTTACAATAGCCTATTTTATATGTTCAAAAGTAAACACAAATGCATGATGTTTTCCATAGTTTCAGGAAATAACTTAGTGAAATTCTGATGATTTCTATGTTCTGATTCTTGAAGTTAAATCTTTCACTATGTTCATTGCAAAAGTACACATGCACCTCAAAAGTCTGCCATCACCACAGAGGAGTACGAAGGAAAAGGAATTCAAATCCTTGGAGACCATTGAATTGGGGTCAAATATATTGGAAAATAATTCATGAATTTGAACACAGCATTATTAAAACTTTTATCTTCTCAGCCAAAGGGGAAAAGCAAGCACCTAAATTAAAATCAAAAGTCACTTTATCAACTATGAAATCATAGAAGGATTCAAAATCACAAAAGCATACATTTTCTGTGTGTCTGAATTTGTCTTTTATATGTGTTAATGTGTAGAATCAAGGGGAATGAATGTTAAAATTCTTGTTCTCTCTTTTAGTCCATTGTCTCTGCAAGTCAGGTGCTGTAGAACTGTTTATGACACTAGAGAAAATCTGTTTATTATTTTTTTTCCTGAATTCTATCCTTCTTTGGCAAGCCTACACACTGCTGCTGCTACAAGGTGGTACCCAGACTTATTTGCTCTTGAAGATGTGTGTTCCACTGCTGACATCCTACTCCTCTGGCTGAATCCCTTCTGCAATGGTAGTCATAGATGTTCCGTCAAAAGTGGAATTGTAAAACTACTATAAATGGATATTAAGTGGACTCTAAATGATTATCAGTGTTTTTTCTCTAAATGTTTCCCTTCATTTTAGGGTTTACTGTTTTCCTAGAAAATCTGGATATGCTTCAATGAGGATTAACAGGTGTAAACCTGTAGGTCATTTTCACTGACTCTGGCCTTTTGTTTTAAGCATTTTGTCTTAACTTCAACGTACATTTTCTGCATTCATGATGCACATTTCTTAAGCACTGATACTAGCTTTATCTGTACTCCTTCGTAGGAAGCTCCAAAGAGCACTGCACAGGAATACATCTATAGAACCACAAGTCTACATGGCAACATCCATGGTCTATAGAGACTGTGAATGATTTCACTTTTATATAAGGTTTCAAAATATTTTACATTCTACTTCACAACTTGTAGATTGCTATCTCTAGTATAAACATCTTTCTGAGCCTAAGATCCATATATTGTGTTGTCTACACGGCTTCCCAATTTGGGTGCACAATGATATCTCAAACTCAGTGGAAACCATAATCTGTTTCCCATTTCCCAGATCACTTTTATTCCTAACTTTCATATACAAGGGAGCACAACTACCAAACATGCAGTTTTATAAATTAAAGAAAAAAATAGACATCGCTTTGTATTATTAATAATTTGCTATGATTACCATAACAAAGTGCCACAGATTGGGTGGTTTAAACAACAGAAGTTTATTTTCTCACAATTCTGGAGGTTAGAAGTCAAAGATCAAAATATTCACTAGGTTAGTTTCATCTGAGGCCTCTTTCCTTGGCTCATAACTGGCTGCTTTCTTCCTGTGTCTTCATATTGTCTTCTCTCTATACCTGTCTGTATCCAAATTTCCTCTTCATATAAGTGTATCCATCATTTGGGATTAGGGACTCCATTAATGATCACATTTTACTTTAACTACCTTATGAATGGCCTATCTCCAAATATAGTCCTGTTCTGAGGTGCTGGGAGTAAAGGCTTCAGTATATAAGTTTCAGGGGAACACAATTCAGCCTATAATGTATCTTGAATCTTTTGTCATCCTCACTCTCCTATCTACAATCATCAGGCCTTGCTGGTGCTACCTATTAAATATGTCTCTAATATGTCTACTTTTCTCTATTACACTCCACTAACCTAGTATATGACAACAACAGGTTTTCACTTAAACGTTTGCAAAACTACTAGTCTCACCCTCTGAAATTTACATCTGATTACATGACAAGAGTGACTGTAGTTCAGCTGAGTTGCAGGAAAGAGAGGAGTGGCCAGGTTTCACAGGAACCCAGTAAACAAGAAGCCAAAATTGAAAGCTAAGCCTTTAACTACTTATACCAAGATATAAACAAGAGTTTAAAAGGAAGAAAGCACCAAACTAGCCTGTCCTATTTTCTACTATGGGATGGTGTCCCATTTTCTACTATGGAATGGAATAATTAGGTGTGTCAGTACAGATGTGGGAGGAGTCTTAGTTGTTGAAGGAGCCCTGACCAAATGGACTTTGTAATCAGGTGGGTGGGGAAGGTAGTTGGAGGATGAGGAGGAAGGTCTAGAAGTGACAAAGTACTGGATATTGAGTCAGAGTGAAGAAAAGTTTCCCCTCTCCTCCCCTGCTTATCATAAGGAGGCTTGAAAAGACTTCTATCCATGGCCTCAAGTAAAGGACTAGGAATACACATAACTGTGGTAGAAATGCAAGCACATTTAAGATCCGGATTGGCCAGGGAACTTTGAATCTTTAACTGCAATACATAGACTGCACACAAACACTGGTGTATGTGTTAGGAATAAGCGGCAGCTTTCTCCAGTGAGACCTGACAGGCAAATCTTTTGTAATCGCATAGGGTGGGCCCAAACACGAAGGATTTTAACCAGGAACCAAACGCCTTGAGTAGTACCGTCAGGAGATTTAAATTACAGACATTGGGATTAGACTTCATATGTTCAAATCCTGACACTAATACTTGTAAATTGTGTGACCTTGGGAAAGTATTTTAAACTTTCTGTACTTTACTTCTCCCAGTTAAATTTAGTATAGAAATAGTATGTATATTTTAGGGATTTTGTGTGTCTTAAATAAATTAATAAATGTAAAACTTTTAGAACATTGCCAGGCACATAATTGATCAATACATGTTAACAATCATTGTTATACTCATTATTATTGTGAAGATATTTCAAGGGTAACACAACTAAAATGTAATTTAAAATTAATTTTTTTACCTTATTTCAGTTTTAGAAATAAAAATGTATTTCTATAGGCAAATTAGAAGAATAACGAAAGAATAAATGGTCATAATGTAGTTCAAATTATCCTTATGTCATTACTAAGACGAAGGAACTTAGGTAAGTATTTCTATATGTAAANCAGGTTTGGCTGTCTGGAAAGGACTGCTTTCTGCTTCCAAATGGTACTTTGAAGCTACATCCTCTGAAGGGGAGAACTGCTGGATCCTCAAGTGGCAGGAGGTAGAAGGGCAAGTAAGTGGAATACTGTATGAAGCCTCTTTTATAAGGGCCATAATCCTATTCAAAAGGGAGGGGTCCTTATGGCCTAATCAGCTTTTAAAGGCCCCATTTCTCAATACCATCACATTTACCGTTTAGTTTCAAAACCTAAGTTTTGTAAGGGACATGTTTGAACCACAGCCGGTTTAGAGATATAAATTTGGAGGAGCACAAACATTTAGATCATACTATGGTCGTTTTGTTTTCAAACCATATTTACAGTGTATGGTAATTATATAAAACTTATTTGAACATCAAAAATTGTCAGAGATTAGTTTTCTGAACACTTGTAGCACATCTAATCTTTTCCCCAGATTTTGAAACACTTTGTTAAACACACTGGAAGCCAATGATTAATGTATAAATATCCTCCATATTATTTGTTATCAACTAAAAAAACGTAGCCCTAAGAAATAGCAAAAGAAATTACAAAAGTGCCATTCAGAAGCTTGTTCAGAGTTCAACATAGAAATAACTGTTTCTTTAACTTTTTGGTGCAATACATGCCATTTCCTGAAGTTTAAGAACCAATTATTTGCTGTCAAGTGTCCTTCCATTAGTTATTCGCAATCCCTTTTTTAAACAGAAAACAGGCTTATATTTTAAGAAAAACATGATGTTAAATGTGTCTGAATCATCTGTGTATAAGGATGGAATAAGAGGTCATAAGCAAAGTATTTTGATAAACCCTTCAATCTATAATAGAAATGGATTGATATTAAACATAATGACAAAATGCCACCTCTTCTGAGCTCACAATGGTTAAAAAAATAAAACAGAAAAACTCTTTTTATAAAAGCATGAACACAGTTTTAAAAAACCTTCCCACTTTCAACTGCAGAAAACATAAATTATATACTTTGCAACCAGCTGTAATGGTAGGCATAGGCAGCTGGTCCAATTTACTGTATAGTACTATTGTACATATTGTTTGATGCACAAATTACTTATAATTTCTAGAAGTGCATCTTTGCAGTTTGATATTTTTAAGCAGCACTTCAACAACTTGAAAAGTTGTAGACTTTTGGAGAGGCTAATTCTGAAAAGGCTTTGCCATTGCTGAGTGTGTTTTTCCACATCATAGTTTACAATAGCCTATTTTATATGTTCAAAAAGTAAACACAAATGCATGATGTTTTCCATAGTTTCAGGAAATAACTTAGTGAAATTCTGATGATTTCTATGTTCTGATTCTTGAAGTTAAATCTTTCACTATGTTCATTGCAAAAGTACACATGCACCTCAAAAGTCTGCCATCACCACAGAGGAGTACGAAGGAAAAGGAATTCAAATCCTTGGAGACCATTGAATTGGGGTCAAATATATTGGAAAATAATTCATGAATTTGAACACAGCATTATTAAAACTTTTTATCTTCTCAGCCAAAGGGGGAAAAGCAAGCACCTAAATTAAAATCAAAAGTCACTTTATCAACTATGAAATCATAGAAGGATTCAAAATCACAAAAGCATACATTTTTCTGTGTGTCTGAATTTGTCTTTTTATATGTGTTAATGTGTAGAATCAAGGGGAATGAATGTTAAAAATTCTTGTTCTCTCTTTTAGTCCATTGTCTCTGCAAGTCAGGTGCTGTAGAACTGTTTATGACACTAGAGAAAATCTGTTTATTATTTTTTTTCCTGAATTCTATCCTTCTTTGGCAAGCCTACACACTGCTGCTGCTACAAGGTGGTACCCAGACTTATTTGCTCTTGAAGATGTGTGTTCCACTGCTGACATCCTACTCCTCTGGCTGAATCCCTTCTGCAATGGTAGTCATAGATGTTCCGTCAAAAGTGGAATTGTAAAACTACTATAAATGGATATTAAGTGGACTCTAAATGATTATCAGTGTTTTTTCTCTAAATGTTTCCCTTCATTTTTAGGGTTTACTGTTTTTCCTAGAAAATCTGGATATGCTTCAATGAGGATTAACAGGTGTAAACCTGTAGGTCATTTTCACTGACTCTGGCCTTTTGTTTTAAGCATTTTGTCTTAACTTCAACGTACATTTTCTGCATTCATGATGCACATTTCTTAAGCACTGATACTAGCTTTATCTGTACTCCTTCGTAGGAAGCTCCAAAGAGCACTGCACAGGAATACATCTATAGAACCACAAGTCTACATGGCAACATCCATGGTCTATAGAGACTGTGAATGATTTCACTTTTTATATAAGGTTTCAAAATATTTTACATTCTACTTCACAACTTGTAGATTGCTATCTCTAGTATAAACATCTTTCTGAGCCTAAGATCCATATATTGTGTTGTCTACACGGCTTCCCAATTTGGGTGCACAATGATATCTCAAACTCAGTGGAAACCATAATCTGTTTCCCATTTCCCAGATCACTTTTATTCCTAACTTTCATATACAAGGGAGCACAACTACCAAACATGCAGTTTTATAAATTAAAGAAAAAAATAGACATCGCTTTGTATTATTAATAATTTGCTATGATTACCATAACAAAGTGCCACAGATTGGGTGGTTTAAACAACAGAAGTTTATTTTCTCACAATTCTGGAGGTTAGAAGTCAAAGATCAAAATATTCACTAGGTTAGTTTCATCTGAGGCCTCTTTCCTTGGCTCATAACTGGCTGCTTTCTTCCTGTGTCTTCATATTGTCTTCTCTCTATACCTGTCTGTATCCAAATTTCCTCTTCATATAAGTGTATCCATCATTTGGGATTAGGGACTCCATTAATGATCACATTTTACTTTAACTACCTTATGAATGGCCTATCTCCAAATATAGTCCTGTTCTGAGGTGCTGGGAGTAAAGGCTTCAGTATATAAGTTTCAGGGGAACACAATTCAGCCTATAATGTATCTTGAATCTTTTTGTCATCCTCACTCTCCTATCTACAATCATCAGGCCTTGCTGGTGCTACCTATTAAATATGTCTCTAATATGTCTACTTTTCTCTATTACACTCCACTAACCTAGTATATGACAACAACAGGTTTTCACTTAAACGTTTGCAAAAACTACTAGTCTCACCCTCTGAAATTTACATCTGATTACATGACAAGAGTGACTGTAGTTCAGCTGAGTTGCAGGAAAGAGAGGAGTGGCCAGGTTTCACAGGAACCCAGTAAACAAGAAGCCAAAATTGAAAGCTAAGCCTTTAACTACTTATACCAAGATATAAACAAGAGTTTAAAAGGAAGAAAGCACCAAACTAGCCTGTCCTATTTTCTACTATGGGATGGTGTCCCATTTTCTACTATGGAATGGAATAATTAGGTGTGTCAGTACAGATGTGGGAGGAGTCTTAGTTGTTGAAGGAGCCCTGACCAAATGGACTTTGTAATCAGGTGGGTGGGGAAGGTAGTTGGAGGATGAGGAGGAAGGTCTAGAAGTGACAAAGTACTGGATATTGAGTCAGAGTGAAGAAAAGTTTCCCCTCTCCTCCCCTGCTTATCATAAGGAGGCTTGAAAAAGACTTCTATCCATGGCCTCAAGTAAAGGACTAGGAATACACATAACTGTGGTAGAAATGCAAGCACATTTAAGATCCGGATTGGCCAGGGAACTTTGAATCTTTAACTGCAATACATAGACTGCACACAAACACTGGTGTATGTGTTAGGAATAAGCGGCAGCTTTCTCCAGTGAGACCTGACAGGCAAATCTTTTGTAATCGCATAGGGTGGGCCCAAACACGAAGGATTTTAACCAGGAACCAAACGCCTTGAGTAGTACCGTCAGGAGATTTAAATTACAGACATTGGGATTAGACTTCATATGTTCAAATCCTGACACTAATACTTGTAAATTGTGTGACCTTGGGAAAGTATTTTAAACTTTCTGTACTTTACTTCTCCCAGTTAAATTTAGTATAGAAATAGTATGTATATTTTAGGGATTTTTGTGTGTCTTAAATAAATTAATAAATGTAAAACTTTTAGAACATTGCCAGGCACATAATTGATCAATACATGTTAACAATCATTGTTATACTCATTATTATTGTGAAGATATTTCAAGGGTAACACAACTAAAAATGTAATTTAAAATTAATTTTTTTACCTTATTTCAGTTTTAGAAATAAAAATGTATTTCTATAGGCAAATTAGAAGAATAACGAAAGAATAAATGGTCATAATGTAGTTCAAATTATCCTTATGTCATTACTAAGACGAAGGAACTTAGGTAAGTATTTCTATATGTAAAAATGGAGTTCCTGTAAGAATATTATATACCAAACAGTAAATTGACATAAGTAGGCACATTTTCCTGCCTCAAAAATGAAATATGTCAAGGTCTTATTTTTTCTCTAAAAAAATCCAGAGGGTCATTTATCACTATTCTTGTGCCTTGAATCAAAATATATTAGTATGCTGAATGCAATCATAGAGTTACCTTAACAAACACACTTCCTGTCTCTGAGTTAAAATGTTCTGGACAACAAATGAGAAAGCAATATAATGTTCTTTATTCATAGGAGCAAAATCAGTTCAATACTTGGTTGTATTACTGCATTGCCTGAGTTTTCATGATCTCTCTCTTATTCTAAAGCTCTAGTTCTCTCAATGCTTTGTTGACTTTCCATGAGAAAATTTTAAATATTTATTTTTTAAAATTCTGAGGAATAAACTTATTAATTTTACTATGTTAAAACAGAACTCAATAAATACATACAGTTTAATAATATTATGTCCCTTGAAATTTCTTAATTTCAGAAAAAAAATCAGAATGGAATCAATGTCTCCAGTATAGACCATATTTATTTAATTAGAGCTATGAGAGAGCTGAAGTTGTTTCTAAATGTAAGGTAGTGGATCTGAAGAGAATTGTGGTAACCCTAAGGTTTGATACAACTCAGTAACCCTGAGTTTTTTAAAAGCTTATGCCAGTGGTAATGCCTCAGTTTTTAAACCTAGAATAATTACAAAGACTTTCAATCGTAAGTCTCTCTAATACTTATATGGAAACTATTTGATGTTCTTTAATGGCAAACGTTAGAATATTTTGTTCTAGTCATAATTTGAACCAAGAGGGAGTTTAACCTTATTCCTAGAACTAAATTTCAAGAGCCAGCTACGTTTCACTATTGATAAACTTCAAAATGAGGTAGCATAATCACTTTCATGAAGCATATTAGAGAATCTTACTCTGCCAGCATGAATGCCTTCTCTATTGTCTATTATATATTATTGCCATCACTTAACAATTTCACCATCTTTATTCCACTTTTTCATGTGAAAATTTTTGTACGAAGACCCTTACGTTACACTGTTGTTTTGCCTGTGAATATGGTGTTCTTGCTCAATTGCAAGGCTAAGCAGCGTGTCAGAATACTTGGTTAAAAGTATACACAGATAGTGACAGACCAGAAGATAAAATATTGAATACTGAGACTTGATTTGTAATGAATCTATGTCCCAGATGCCAAAATCATTTGGCTACCTATAGTTTAAGAGATCCAAGAGAACACTTCAAAGAAATAGATACAAGGGAGGATGAGTCTTTGAACTAAGAGGCTCTTTTAGCAGTGGAAACGCAAATTGCCAAAAAACCACAGATGTTCACCACATGAACAGGTGAAAAAATACTACTCTTTCAAATATATTTATCAAAGTCTTTTCTGCCTTTCTGTAATTTCATTTTAAATGGGCCTTCCTTTTCAGCTGTTCTCTGCTTAAAGTACCTAATAAGTAAGGACAGATTGTATGACTACATTAACAATGGTGAGCCAGAAACTCAAGGCCTTTTCTGGGCCTCTTTTCTTTGCATATGTAATTTTCTAATTGCTGTTCTCTAAAGCAAGAACTGCAATTAGAAAAAATGTTATCTGAGGACAAGAACTAAACTGAACATTATTTGGCACTTCAAATTGTTTTCTAGCATTGAATCATTGTAATGAAAATTCTACTTAAAACTTTGGTTTGTCATAATCACCTGCAATTGAGCTTATGGTTTATTTACATACATGGATTTCCTTGCTATAATTATCATTAGATGACAGCCATACTCATTAGCATCCATACAAAGTTCATTGGAAATGTCTTTAATAACAATTAGTGCAAGGAGGGAGAACAGCAAAATATATTTTTTGATGTATTCATTTATTAGTACCATTGTACACGTATTAAGATGGGCTGTAATAGATTGAAGATGACCACACATTATTGGCTACTTTTCCCAAGAGGTGTAGTCTAATTTCCTTCTCCTTGAATTTAGGCTGGATTCAGTAACTCATTTGGGTAATAGAAAACTCCAAGAATGTTTTGGGACTTCTTAGGCTAAGTCCTAAGCCTTACTGCTTTCTTTCAGGCCTCTTAGAACACTTGCATATTGAAATAAACTGTCAATTTGTGAGGAAGCACACAAAAGCTCGTAAAGAGGAACTGAGGCATCCAGCTGGCGCACTGATTGAGCTCCCAGATGACAACCAACACCAACCTACCAACTAAGTGAGTGAGCCATCTTGAAAGTGAAGCTTTCATACTTCAATCAGCTGATGCTACATAAAGAGAAAAAAGCCATGCCTGTCAAGCCCAGCACAAATTGAAGATTTGTGAGCAAAATTAATGATTGTTTTCATTAAGATGCTGAATTTTGAGATTATTAGTAATGTAACAATAGATAATTAGAACAAGGACCATGGCTTAGATTATTCAAGGAACAATAGGAAAGGGGTTTTCCTTTAACTTGTTTTAGTTTTATTGTTGTTGTCTTTGTGTTTGTTCTCTTTAGAGTTATTAATCCAGGTTCTTGTGTACCAATTGAAACACATGTGTGAGGAACACCCCAATAGTTTCCTAACAGAAGTTTTTGTTTTTTGTTTTACACAACATCCTTTATCCAGAAATTTCTCAATATTTGGGAACTAGGAACATACATTAATGTAGTCAAATCAGCATCGCTCTACATAAGCTAGAAAATAAAAGTGAAATGAGGAATGTGATGATAAAGGAACACCATTGATATACAGTCAGAGAACACTAATTCCCCTCAGCCATTCTTCCCTGTCTCAGTAGCTGACAGTATCATCCAGCTTGTTGTCCAGAAATAAAAGATAGGAGTCATGTTTGTTTCCTCTATATCCCTCAGATTTTGATATTCAGTTCACCTTGGGTAACATCTACATTACCGCTCATTACTTGTCTACTTTTCTTCATCTGCATTTCAGCCTCCATGATATAAGTCAAGATCCTTTCTTACCTATGTGATCACAATAATGAAATTCTCTTTTTCTTCAATATAATCATTCTCAAATAAGAAGCTAGAATGATTTTTTTAAAGGGAAACTTTCCAGACCTGTGCAAGATCTGATCTCCAACTACTTTGTCTGGGTATCTAGGTTTTGGCCATATTATCTTCTTTCTGTCGCTCTGACATCGTAAATATAGTCTGCCTTTTCTTCCCCAGAGCTTTTTCTACTGCAGAGACTCTCCTTTAGATACTGAATAGTTTAATCTGGATCTCCAAGTAGCAGGTTCATTTAGTTTCTCAGATCTAAGGTCTCAATCTGAGTATTTCTCTCTTTCAATCTCATTCAATGTTAGCTTCTTCATAAAACTAACCACTATCTGAGATTACTTTGCTGATTTATTTATTTGTTATTTATTGAACATCCCGTCACCTCAGCCAGTACACAAGAACAGATAAAATATTTTTCGTTGCTGACCCAGAGCTGTGAAACGCCTTGTTTCATGGTAGGTTCTGAATAAATACTTGTTGTATATGCAAATAAATAATTCTTATATTTGTTTCTATTCATATGTTTCTCAAAGACCTTGAACCATGTAATAGGCATAATGCCACAAATCCTCATTCGAATTCTTCAGAAAGGTAATTATAAGAAATCTTTACTTATTTTTTACAGACAATGCAGATATACCAAATGATATTTCAAGGAGTGCATTTGAGGCAAAGGCAAGGAAAAAAAAAAAAAAAAGACAGTCCTTACACTTTATTCTAATAATTTAAAAATTCTCTTAGAAGTTACACTCATTCTCATTTTCTGTTGTTAGTTTTCTTCTCCACTCAAGTGAATTCATTCACATGTTTAAAAGTTTTGAATGGCTTTTGAAAAGTGCCTCAATAATAGTAAACATGGATAAACACTATAAACAAGAAGAAAAAAGGAAATCCTATAGATGAGAAACAATGTCAGTCTTTTCTTACAGCAGCCATATGCATTTGGAAAGTGAAATAATTTTGAAATTATTAAAAACTTCTAAATATTGATAAATCTGTCTCACAAAGCAATCCATGATGTTCATCCAATTCCCTTTACTTAATGCAAGATAAGAAATTATGTAACATTAAACAAAATATTTTGGAAATTCAAATATCAAATTTGATTCATGATGCAATAAAAGATTATATGCTTAAAAGCAGTGGCGAAAGTTTCAGTGCCAAATCTCTAAGTCACTCATTAATACAAGTTTTCTACTAATGTGTAACTTTGTACGAAATATTTCTTTTTTAATTTTCAATACTCTTTGGAGAGTGTTAACTGAGTTTATTTGTGTCCAAACATTTTATTTTACTCTTCTGATCAGAATTATCTCTGTTAGCAATATATATTTATCTTTTTTATGTAATTCTGAAGTAGAGAATTTATTATATGAATCTTCTTACTATCTGGTATCCTTTAAATTTGCAGCAGTAAAATTAGGAATTGACCAAATTTATAAAGATTTAATAAACCTACACACCACTTTATCTCTCTCAAAAGCATGAATAAATACAGCAAGCAACTATATCATTTTCTTGAGGAAACAATTTCAATGGGACTCTATGAAATTATTTCAGTAGTACATAGTTTAGTTATTGATAGAAAATTACCTCAGTAATGTGTTTATTGAATTTCCTGTCTGTAGATAAAATCACAAAATGATTTCATCTTTTCTTAAATAAATCAGTATGTTACATATCTGAAAATGAATATTTAAAAATAAGATCAAAACAAAATCAGAGCTATAGCTAATACTTAGTCAGCACTAAGTGCCATGCACTACTAAATGCTTCTCATTAGTTAATTTTAGTAATTAGCTTCATTAATTTACTCCACTTAATATCCCAGCAAGGTAGAAACTATTTTTATACCCAGATAGTAGTGCTCAGAGATATTAAATAAGTTTCTCTCCCCAAGCCATATAGCTGACAAATTTTTAAATTAGCATTTGGACCAAGGCAATCAGGCTCTTAAGAGCACAAGGTCCTGATTATTATGCTGCACTGCCTCCCAATGGAAGTTCTAGGTTTTCAGCACATATGGATCTGTCCTTCATGGCATATTAGAAGATCATGATCTTTGGATTTAGGCATAAATTCTCAAATAGCAGTTCTGCTGTTAACTAGTTTTCATAATTTTGAAGGTCTCTATTCTTTCTGAACTTTAGTTTTTGGTCTGT